>NW_028120289.1:0-31821 GCF_965178545.1 Coloeus monedula
GCCAGCGCCGGCAAGCGTGTGCTTCTGGCACACTTCTCCGTGCGAGACGTAGCCGAGGAGCTTTGTGTTCCGATGCGGAGCACAGGAGAGGCAGAGTGTGCCGCCACGTAGCCCTGAGAGGGGACTGTGTATGGGCCAGGCGTGTTTCGGCAGAAGCAGTGCTCTGGTGCGCCCCCTGCGCCGGCAGAGCTTTCTGGGCGAGAAGCAGACGGCTGTTCGCCTCCGGGGCAATGAAAGCGCCGCTCGCTACGAAAAGCGAAGAACCCAAGCTGCCGTGCACACGGCTTGTGTGCGCGTCCTACAGGCTGCAGGGAAAGCGGGGCTGCCACTCGCTTGCCTGGAAAAGTCACGCTAGCAGCAGCAGAAGGAACTCCAAAGACAGCTCCCTGTGCTGCTGCTTCGAGCAGCACCAAGCTTCCGTGGAAACAGCTGCTCTTCCTTCCCTTGAGCCTCCGAGCTGCAGAGAAGATCCCGCTAGATGCAGCAGAGGAGACAAGTACAGAGTGCACTGACGTGGCTTACGTGGGCGAAGGCGAAGGTGCAGCACAGCACTGGCTTTGACTTCTCGAGCCTGTTTGCATGCTAGCAGCTGCTGGAAGTTGGCAACGGTGATGCGAGCGTGAACAGTGTGTGCCGGCATGTCCAGCTGAGAAGGAAGCTACAGAGCCTCAGTGGCTTGTGCTTGGAGAAGGGCTGCTTCAAGAACGCCTCCTTTTGTAGACGCCTCCTCCTGGCTCAGCTCAAGCTGCATGGACTCTGCAACACTGAAGCTGTAAGAAAACTGCTTCCCAGCCAGCTGCTGGGATGAAGTCTAAGGGCTGCGCCTTACTTCCTGAAGCAGCAAGAGTCTTCTCGGCTAAATGTGCGTTGTGAAGGAGCATTCGCCTGCACTTCGGCAATTCGCTAGCGAGCACCCAGAAGTGCCTGCCGTGCTCCGCGGCTTCAATCTTCGCGTGCTGCCGTCTGGAGAGAACTGAAGCCCAGCGAGGGCATTCGGCTTTGCTGCTCATCAGCGTGTACAGTGCTGGCACGCACAACGTGCTGTGCACGGATTTGCCTCAGCTGCAGGTAGAATCATTCTGCTTCTGTTTCGATCGCGTCCAAAGTGCCCGTCTAGCTCTGGCTTAGAGACATGCGCCAGGAAAGCAGCGCTTGAGTGTTTAGGTGTCCAAGGCTTTCGACAGAGCACAACCGGCTGGCCGACGAGAATGGCTCGCGGAGATCATGCTTTTGTGCCGGTCCCTGTTTCTGGGCGAGACCACTACTCGCCTCTTTGCTCTTTACGAGCCTGTCATGGGCGCGGGGGTACTTGGAGCCGCCCAGAACCGTGCAAAGAGCACCGCGACCTGAGGGCGTTGTGCAGGCTGTAAAAGGGGACTGCCCGGCAATGCGGTGCAAAGACAAGTTTCTCCGAGTTGCAGGGGCCAGCGCCGGCAAGCGTGTGCTTCTGGCACACTTCTCCGTGCGAGACGTAGCCGAGGAGCTTTGTGTTCCGATGCGGAGCACAGGAGAGGCAGAGTGTGCCGCCACGTAGCCCTGAGAGGGGACTGTGTGTGGGCCAGGCGTGTTTCGGCAGAAGCAGTGCTCTGGTGCGCCCCCTGCGCCGGCAGAGCTTTCTGGGCGAGAAGCAGACGGCTGTTCGCCTCCGGGGCAATGAAAGCGCCGCTCGCTACGAAAAGCGAAGAACCCAAGCTGCCGTGCACACGGCTTGTGTGCGCGTCCTACAGGCTGCAGGGAAAGCGGGGCTGCCACTCGCTTGCCTGGAAAAGTCACGCTAGCAGCAGCAGAAGGAACTCCAAAGACAGCTCCCTGTGCTGCTGCTTCGAGCAGCACCAAGCTTCCGTGGAAACAGCTGCTCTTCCTTCCCTTGAGCCTCCGAGCTGCAGAGAAGATCCCGCTAGATGCAGCAGAGGAGACAAGTACAGAGTGCACTGACGTGGCTTACGTGGGCGAAGGCGAAGGTGCAGCACAGCACTGGCTTTGACTTCTCGAGCCTGTTTGCATGCTAGCAGCTGCTGGAAGTTGGCAACGGTGATGCGAGCGTGAACAGTGTGTGCCGGCATGTCCAGCTGAGAAGGAAGCTACAGAGCCTCAGTGGCTTGTGCTTGGAGAAGGGCTGCTTCAAGAACGCCTCCTTTTGTAGACGCCTCCTCCTGGCTCAGCTCAAGCTGCATGGACTCTGCAACACTGAAGCTGTAAGAAAACTGCTTCCCAGCCAGCTGCTGGGATGAAGTCTAAGGGCTGCGCCTTACTTCCTGAAGCAGCAAGAGTCTTCTCGGCTAAATGTGCGTTGTGAAGGAGCATTCGCCTGCACTTCGGCAATTCGCTAGCGAGCACCCAGAAGTGCCTGCCGTGCTCCGCGGCTTCAATCTTCGCCTGCTGCCGTCTGGAGAGAACTGAAGCCCAGCGAGGGCATTCGGCTTTGCTGCTCATCAGCGTGTACAGTGCTGGCACGCACAACGTGCTGTGCACGGATTTGCCTCAGCTGCAGGTAGAATCATTCTGCTTCTGTTTCGATCGCGTCCAAAGTGCCCGTCTAGCTCTGGCTTAGAGACATGCGCCAGGAAAGCAGCGCTTGAGTGTTTAGGTGTCCAAGGCTTTCGACAGAGCACAACCGGCTGGCCGACGAGAATGGCTCGCGGAGATCATGCTTTTGTGCCGGTCCCTGTTTCTGGGCGAGACCACTACTCGCCTCTTTGCTCTTTACGAGCCTGTCATGGGCGCGGGGGTACTTGGAGCCGCCCAGAACCGTGCAAAGAGCACCGCGACCTGAGGGCGTTGTGCAGGCTGTAAAAGGGGACTGCCCGGCAATGCGGTGCAAAGACAAGTTTCTCCGAGTTGCAGGGGCCAGCGCCGGCAAGCGTGTGCTTCTGGCACACTTCTCCGTGCGAGACGTAGCCGAGGAGCTTTGTGTTCCGATGCGGAGCACAGGAGAGGCAGAGTGTGCCGCCACGTAGCCCTGAGAGGGGACTGTGTGTGGGCCAGGCGTGTTTCGGCAGAAGCAGTGCTCTGGTGCGCCCCCTGCGCCGGCAGAGCTTTCTGGGCGAGAAGCAGACGGCTGTTCGCCTCCGGGGCAATGAAAGCGCCGCTCGCTACGAAAAGCGAAGAACCCAAGCTGCCGTGCACACGGCTTGTGTGCGCGTCCTACAGGCTGCAGGGAAAGCGGGGCTGCCACTCGCTTGCCTGGAAAAGTCACGCTAGCAGCAGCAGAAGGAACTCCAAAGACAGCTCCCTGTGCTGCTGCTTCGAGCAGCACCAAGCTTCCGTGGAAACAGCTGCTCTTCCTTCCCTTGAGCCTCCGAGCTGCAGAGAAGATCCCGCTAGATGCAGCAGAGGAGACAAGTACAGAGTGCACTGACGTGGCTTACGTGGGCGAAGGCGAAGGTGCAGCACAGCACTGGCTTTGACTTCTCGAGCCTGTTTGCATGCTAGCAGCTGCTGGAAGTTGGCAACGGTGATGCGAGCGTGAACAGTGTGTGCCGGCATGTCCAGCTGAGAAGGAAGCTACAGAGCCTCAGTGGCTTGTGCTTGGAGAAGGGCTGCTTCAAGAACGCCTCCTTTTGTAGACGCCTCCTCCTGGCTCAGCTCAAGCTGCATGGACTCTGCAACACTGAAGCTGTAAGAAAACTGCTTCCCAGCCAGCTGCTGGGATGAAGTCTAAGGGCTGCGCCTTACTTCCTGAAGCAGCAAGAGTCTTCTCGGCTAAATGTGCGTTGTGAAGGAGCATTCGCCTGCACTTCGGCAATTCGCTAGCGAGCACCCAGAAGTGCCTGCCGTGCTCCGCGGCTTCAATCTTCGCCTGCTGCCGTCTGGAGAGAACTGAAGCCCAGCGAGGGCATTCGGCTTTGCTGCTCATCAGCGTGTACAGTGCTGGCACGCACAACGTGCTGTGCACGGATTTGCCTCAGCTGCAGGTAGAATCATTCTGCTTCTGTTTCGATCGCGTCCAAAGTGCCCGTCTAGCTCTGGCTTAGAGACATGCGCCAGGAAAGCAGCGCTTGAGTGTTTAGGTGTCCAAGGCTTTCGACAGAGCACAACCGGCTGGCCGACGAGAATGGCTCGCGGAGATCATGCTTTTGTGCCGGTCCCTGTTTCTGGGCGAGACCACTACTCGCCTCTTTGCTCTTTACGAGCCTGTCATGGGCGCGGGGGTACTTGGAGCCGCCCAGAACCGTGCAAAGAGCACCGCGACCTGAGGGCGTTGTGCAGGCTGTAAAAGGGGACTGCCCGGCAATGCGGTGCAAAGACAAGTTTCTCCGAGTTGCAGGGGCCAGCGCCGGCAAGCGTGTGCTTCTGGCACACTTCTCCGTGCGAGACGTAGCCGAGGAGCTTCGTGTTCCGATGCGGAGCACAGGAGAGGCAGAGTGTGCCGCCACGTAGCCCTGAGAGGGGACTGTGTATGGGCCAGGCGTGTTTCGGCAGAAGCAGTGCTCTGGTGCGCCCCCTGCGCCGGCAGAGCTTTCTGGGCGAGAAGCAGACGGCTGTTCGCCTCCGGGGCAATGAAAGCGCCGCTCGCTACGAAAAGCGAAGAACCCAAGCTGCCGTGCACACGGCTTGTGTGCGCGTCCTACAGGCTGCAGGGAAAGCGGGGCTGCCACTCGCTTGCCTGGAAAAGTCACGCTAGCAGCAGCAGAAGGAACTCCAAAGACAGCTCCCTGTGCTGCTGCTTCGAGCAGCACCAAGCTTCCGTGGAAACAGCTGCTCTTCCTTCCCTTGAGCCTCCGAGCTGCAGAGAAGATCCCGCTAGATGCAGCAGAGGAGACAAGTACAGAGTGCACTGACGTGGCTTACGTGGGCGAAGGCGAAGGTGCAGCACAGCACTGGCTTTGACTTCTCGAGCCTGTTTGCATGCTAGCAGCTGCTGGAAGTTGGCAACGGTGATGCGAGCGTGAACAGTGTGTGCCGGCATGTCCAGCTGAGAAGGAAGCTACAGAGCCTCAGTGGCTTGTGCTTGGAGAAGGGCTGCTTCAAGAACGCCTCCTTTTGTAGACGCCTCCTCCTGGCTCAGCTCAAGCTGCATGGACTCTGCAACACTGAAGCTGTAAGAAAACTGCTTCCCAGCCAGCTGCTGGGATGAAGTCTAAGGGCTGCGCCTTACTTCCTGAAGCAGCAAGAGTCTTCTCGGCTAAATGTGCGTTGTGAAGGAGCATTCGCCTGCACTTCGGCAATTCGCTAGCGAGCACCCAGAAGTGCCTGCCGTGCTCCGCGGCTTCAATCTTCGCGTGCTGCCGTCTGGAGAGAACTGAAGCCCAGCGAGGGCATTCGGCTTTGCTGCTCATCAGCGTGTACAGTGCTGGCACGCACAACGTGCTGTGCACGGATTTGCCTCAGCTGCAGGTAGAATCATTCTGCTTCTGTTTCGATCGCGTCCAAAGTGCCCGTCTAGCTCTGGCTTAGAGACATGCGCCAGGAAAGCAGCGCTTGAGTGTTTAGGTGTCCAAGGCTTTCGACAGAGCACAACCGGCTGGCCGACGAGAATGGCTCGCGGAGATCATGCTTTTGTGCCGGTCCCTGTTTCTGGGCGAGACCACTACTCGCCTCTTTGCTCTTTACGAGCCTGTCATGGGCGCGGGGGTACTTGGAGCCGCCCAGAACCGTGCAAAGAGCACCGCGACCTGAGGGCGTTGTGCAGGCTGTAAAAGGGGACTGCCCGGCAATGCGGTGCAAAGACAAGTTTCTCCGAGTTGCAGGGGCCAGCGCCGGCAAGCGTGTGCTTCTGGCACACTTCTCCGTGCGAGACGTAGCCGAGGAGCTTCGTGTTCCGATGCGGAGCACAGGAGAGGCAGAGTGTGCCGCCACGTAGCCCTGAGAGGGGACTGTGTATGGGCCAGGCGTGTTTCGGCAGAAGCAGTGCTCTGGTGCGCCCCCTGCGCCGGCAGAGCTTTCTGGGCGAGAAGCAGACGGCTGTTCGCCTCCGGGGCAATGAAAGCGCCGCTCGCTACGAAAAGCGAAGAACCCAAGCTGCCGTGCACACGGCTTGTGTGCGCGTCCTACAGGCTGCAGGGAAAGCGGGGCTGCCACTCGCTTGCCTGGAAAAGTCACGCTAGCAGCAGCAGAAGGAACTCCAAAGACAGCTCCCTGTGCTGCTGCTTCGAGCAGCACCAAGCTTCCGTGGAAACAGCTGCTCTTCCTTCCCTTGAGCCTCCGAGCTGCAGAGAAGATCCCGCTAGATGCAGCAGAGGAGACAAGTACAGAGTGCACTGACGTGGCTTACGTGGGCGAAGGCGAAGGTGCAGCACAGCACTGGCTTTGACTTCTCGAGCCTGTTTGCATGCTAGCAGCTGCTGGAAGTTGGCAACGGTGATGCGAGCGTGAACAGTGTGTGCCGGCATGTCCAGCTGAGAAGGAAGCTACAGAGCCTCAGTGGCTTGTGCTTGGAGAAGGGCTGCTTCAAGAACGCCTCCTTTTGTAGACGCCTCCTCCTGGCTCAGCTCAAGCTGCATGGACTCTGCAACACTGAAGCTGTAAGAAAACTGCTTCCCAGCCAGCTGCTGGGATGAAGTCTAAGGGCTGCGCCTTACTTCCTGAAGCAGCAAGAGTCTTCTCGGCTAAATGTGCGTTGTGAAGGAGCATTCGCCTGCACTTCGGCAATTCGCTAGCGAGCACCCAGAAGTGCCTGCCGTGCTCCGCGGCTTCAATCTTCGCCTGCTGCCGTCTGGAGAGAACTGAAGCCCAGCGAGGGCATTCGGCTTTGCTGCTCATCAGCGTGTACAGTGCTGGCACGCACAACGTGCTGTGCACGGATTTGCCTCAGCTGCAGGTAGAATCATTCTGCTTCTGTTTCGATCGCGTCCAAAGTGCCCGTCTAGCTCTGGCTTAGAGACATGCGCCAGGAAAGCAGCGCTTGAGTGTTTAGGTGTCCAAGGCTTTCGGCAGAGCACAACCGGCTGGCCGACGAGAATGGCTCGCGGAGATCATGCTTTTGTGCCGGTCCCTGTTTCTGGGCGAGACCACTACTCGCCTCTTTGCTCTTTACGAGCCTGTCATGGGCGCGGGGGTACTTGGAGCCGCCCAGAACCGTGCAAAGAGCACCGCGACCTGAGGGCGTTGTGCAGGCTGTAAAAGGGGACTGCCCGGCAATGCGGTGCAAAGACAAGTTTCTCCGAGTTGCAGGGGCCAGCGCCGGCAAGCGTGTGCTTCTGGCACACTTCTCCGTGCGAGACGTAGCCGAGGAGCTTTGTGTTCCGATGCGGAGCACAGGAGAGGCAGAGTGTGCCGCCACGTAGCCCTGAGAGGGGACTGTGTATGGGCCAGGCGTGTTTCGGCAGAAGCAGTGCTCTGGTGCGCCCCCTGCGCCGGCAGAGCTTTCTGGGCGAGAAGCAGACGGCTGTTCGCCTCCGGGGCAATGAAAGCGCCGCTCGCTACGAAAAGCGAAGAACCCAAGCTGCCGTGCACACGGCTTGTGTGCGCGTCCTACAGGCTGCAGGGAAAGCGGGGCTGCCACTCGCTTGCCTGGAAAAGTCACGCTAGCAGCAGCAGAAGGAACTCCAAAGACAGCTCCCTGTGCTGCTGCTTCGAGCAGCACCAAGCTTCCGTGGAAACAGCTGCTCTTCCTTCCCTTGAGCCTCCGAGCTGCAGAGAAGATCCCGCTAGATGCAGCAGAGGAGACAAGTACAGAGTGCACTGACGTGGCTTACGTGGGCGAAGGCGAAGGTGCAGCACAGCACTGGCTTTGACTTCTCGAGCCTGTTTGCATGCTAGCAGCTGCTGGAAGTTGGCAACGGTGATGCGAGCGTGAACAGTGTGTGCCGGCATGTCCAGCTGAGAAGGAAGCTACAGAGCCTCAGTGGCTTGTGCTTGGAGAAGGGCTGCTTCAAGAACGCCTCCTTTTGTAGACGCCTCCTCCTGGCTCAGCTCAAGCTGCATGGACTCTGCAACACTGAAGCTGTAAGAAAACTGCTTCCCAGCCAGCTGCTGGGATGAAGTCTAAGGGCTGCGCCTTACTTCCTGAAGCAGCAAGAGTCTTCTCGGCTAAATGTGCGTTGTGAAGGAGCATTCGCCTGCACTTCGGCAATTCGCTAGCGAGCACCCAGAAGTGCCTGCCGTGCTCCGCGGCTTCAATCTTCGCCTGCTGCCGTCTGGAGAGAACTGAAGCCCAGCGAGGGCATTCGGCTTTGCTGCTCATCAGCGTGTACAGTGCTGGCACGCACAACGTGCTGTGCACGGATTTGCCTCAGCTGCAGGTAGAATCATTCTGCTTCTGTTTCGATCGCGTCCAAAGTGCCCGTCTAGCTCTGGCTTAGAGACATGCGCCAGGAAAGCAGCGCTTGAGTGTTTAGGTGTCCAAGGCTTTCGACAGAGCACAACCGGCTGGCCGACGAGAATGGCTCGCGGAGATCATGCTTTTGTGCCGGTCCCTGTTTCTGGGCGAGACCACTACTCGCCTCTTTGCTCTTTACGAGCCTGTCATGGGCGCGGGGGTACTTGGAGCCGCCCAGAACCGTGCAAAGAGCACCGCGACCTGAGGGCGTTGTGCAGGCTGTAAAAGGGGACTGCCCGGCAATGCGGTGCAAAGACAAGTTTCTCCGAGTTGCAGGGGCCAGCGCCGGCAAGCGTGTGCTTCTGGCACACTTCTCCGTGCGAGACGTAGCCGAGGAGCTTTGTGTTCCGATGCGGAGCACAGGAGAGGCAGAGTGTGCCGCCACGTAGCCCTGAGAGGGGACTGTGTGTGGGCCAGGCGTGTTTCGGCAGAAGCAGTGCTCTGGTGCGCCCCCTGCGCCGGCAGAGCTTTCTGGGCGAGAAGCAGACGGCTGTTCGCCTCCGGGGCAATGAAAGCGCCGCTCGCTACGAAAAGCGAAGAACCCAAGCTGCCGTGCACACGGCTTGTGTGCGCGTCCTACAGGCTGCAGGGAAAGCGGGGCTGCCACTCGCTTGCCTGGAAAAGTCACGCTAGCAGCAGCAGAAGGAACTCCAAAGACAGCTCCCTGTGCTGCTGCTTCGAGCAGCACCAAGCTTCCGTGGAAACAGCTGCTCTTCCTTCCCTTGAGCCTCCGAGCTGCAGAGAAGATCCCGCTAGATGCAGCAGAGGAGACAAGTACAGAGTGCACTGACGTGGCTTACGTGGGCGAAGGCGAAGGTGCAGCACAGCACTGGCTTTGACTTCTCGAGCCTGTTTGCATGCTAGCAGCTGCTGGAAGTTGGCAACGGTGATGCGAGCGTGAACAGTGTGTGCCGGCATGTCCAGCTGAGAAGGAAGCTACAGAGCCTCAGTGGCTTGTGCTTGGAGAAGGGCTGCTTCAAGAACGCCTCCTTTTGTAGACGCCTCCTCCTGGCTCAGCTCAAGCTGCATGGACTCTGCAACACTGAAGCTGTAAGAAAACTGCTTCCCAGCCAGCTGCTGGGATGAAGTCTAAGGGCTGCGCCTTACTTCCTGAAGCAGCAAGAGTCTTCTCGGCTAAATGTGCGTTGTGAAGGAGCATTCGCCTGCACTTCGGCAATTCGCTAGCGAGCACCCAGAAGTGCCTGCCGTGCTCCGCGGCTTCAATCTTCGCCTGCTGCCGTCTGGAGAGAACTGAAGCCCAGCGAGGGCATTCGGCTTTGCTGCTCATCAGCGTGTACAGTGCTGGCACGCACAACGTGCTGTGCACGGATTTGCCTCAGCTGCAGGTAGAATCATTCTGCTTCTGTTTCGATCGCGTCCAAAGTGCCCGTCTAGCTCTGGCTTAGAGACATGCGCCAGGAAAGCAGCGCTTGAGTGTTTAGGTGTCCAAGGCTTTCGACAGAGCACAACCGGCTGGCCGACGAGAATGGCTCGCGGAGATCATGCTTTTGTGCCGGTCCCTGTTTCTGGGCGAGACCACTACTCGCCTCTTTGCTCTTTACGAGCCTGTCATGGGCGCGGGGGTACTTGGAGCCGCCCAGAACCGTGCAAAGAGCACCGCGACCTGAGGGCGTTGTGCAGGCTGTAAAAGGGGACTGCCCGGCAATGCGGTGCAAAGACAAGTTTCTCCGAGTTGCAGGGGCCAGCGCCGGCAAGCGTGTGCTTCTGGCACACTTCTCCGTGCGAGACGTAGCCGAGGAGCTTCGTGTTCCGATGCGGAGCACAGGAGAGGCAGAGTGTGCCGCCACGTAGCCCTGAGAGGGGACTGTGTATGGGCCAGGCGTGTTTCGGCAGAAGCAGTGCTCTGGTGCGCCCCCTGCGCCGGCAGAGCTTTCTGGGCGAGAAGCAGACGGCTGTTCGCCTCCGGGGCAATGAAAGCGCCGCTCGCTACGAAAAGCGAAGAACCCAAGCTGCCGTGCACACGGCTTGTGTGCGCGTCCTACAGGCTGCAGGGAAAGCGGGGCTGCCACTCGCTTGCCTGGAAAAGTCACGCTAGCAGCAGCAGAAGGAACTCCAAAGACAGCTCCCTGTGCTGCTGCTTCGAGCAGCACCAAGCTTCCGTGGAAACAGCTGCTCTTCCTTCCCTTGAGCCTCCGAGCTGCAGAGAAGATCCCGCTAGATGCAGCAGAGGAGACAAGTACAGAGTGCACTGACGTGGCTTACGTGGGCGAAGGCGAAGGTGCAGCACAGCACTGGCTTTGACTTCTCGAGCCTGTTTGCATGCTAGCAGCTGCTGGAAGTTGGCAAGGGTGATGCGAGCGTGAACAGTGTGTGCCGGCATGTCCAGCTGAGAAGGAAGCTACAGAGCCTCAGTGGCTTGTGCTTGGAGAAGGGCTGCTTCAAGAACGCCTCCTTTTGTAGACGCCTCCTCCTGGCTCAGCTCAAGCTGCATGGACTCTGCAACACTGAAGCTGTAAGAAAACTGCTTCCCAGCCAGCTGCTGGGATGAAGTCTAAGGGCTGCGCCTTACTTCCTGAAGCAGCAAGAGTCTTCTCGGCTAAATGTGCGTTGTGAAGGAGCATTCGCCTGCACTTCGGCAATTCGCTAGCGAGCACCCAGAAGTGCCTGCCGTGCTCCGCGGCTTCAATCTTCGCCTGCTGCCGTCTGGAGAGAACTGAAGCCCAGCGAGGGCATTCGGCTTTGCTGCTCATCAGCGTGTACAGTGCTGGCACGCACAACGTGCTGTGCACGGATTTGCCTCAGCTGCAGGTAGAATCATTCTGCTTCTGTTTCGATCGCGTCCAAAGTGCCCGTCTAGCTCTGGCTTAGAGACATGCGCCAGGAAAGCAGCGCTTGAGTGTTTAGGTGTCCAAGGCTTTCGACAGAGCACAACCGGCTGGCCGACGAGAATGGCTCGCGGAGATCATGCTTTTGTGCCGGTCCCTGTTTCTGGGCGAGACCACTACTCGCCTCTTTGCTCTTTACGAGCCTGTCATGGGCGCGGGGGTACTTGGAGCCGCCCAGAACCGTGCAAAGAGCACCGCGACCTGAGGGCGTTGTGCAGGCTGTAAAAGGGGACTGCCCGGCAATGCGGTGCAAAGACAAGTTTCTCCGAGTTGCAGGGGCCAGCGCCGGCAAGCGTGTGCTTCTGGCACACTTCTCCGTGCGAGACGTAGCCGAGGAGCTTTGTGTTCCGATGCGGAGCACAGGAGAGGCAGAGTGTGCCGCCACGTAGCCCTGAGAGGGGACTGTGTGTGGGCCAGGCGTGTTTCGGCAGAAGCAGTGCTCTGGTGCGCCCCCTGCGCCGGCAGAGCTTTCTGGGCGAGAAGCAGACGGCTGTTCGCCTCCGGGGCAATGAAAGCGCCGCTCGCTACGAAAAGCGAAGAACCCAAGCTGCCGTGCACACGGCTTGTGTGCGCGTCCTACAGGCTGCAGGGAAAGCGGGGCTGCCACTCGCTTGCCTGGAAAAGTCACGCTAGCAGCAGCAGAAGGAACTCCAAAGACAGCTCCCTGTGCTGCTGCTTCGAGCAGCACCAAGCTTCCGTGGAAACAGCTGCTCTTCCTTCCCTTGAGCCTCCGAGCTGCAGAGAAGATCCCGCTAGATGCAGCAGAGGAGACAAGTACAGAGTGCACTGACGTGGCTTACGTGGGCGAAGGCGAAGGTGCAGCACAGCACTGGCTTTGACTTCTCGAGCCTGTTTGCATGCTAGCAGCTGCTGGAAGTTGGCAACGGTGATGCGAGCGTGAACAGTGTGTGCCGGCATGTCCAGCTGAGAAGGAAGCTACAGAGCCTCAGTGGCTTGTGCTTGGAGAAGGGCTGCTTCAAGAACGCCTCCTTTTGTAGACGCCTCCTCCTGGCTCAGCTCAAGCTGCATGGACTCTGCAACACTGAAGCTGTAAGAAAACTGCTTCCCAGCCAGCTGCTGGGATGAAGTCTAAGGGCTGCGCCTTACTTCCTGAAGCAGCAAGAGTCTTCTCGGCTAAATGTGCGTTGTGAAGGAGCATTCGCCTGCACTTCGGCAATTCGCTAGCGAGCACCCAGAAGTGCCTGCCGTGCTCCGCGGCTTCAATCTTCGCCTGCTGCCGTCTGGAGAGAACTGAAGCCCAGCGAGGGCATTCGGCTTTGCTGCTCATCAGCGTGTACAGTGCTGGCACGCACAACGTGCTGTGCACGGATTTGCCTCAGCTGCAGGTAGAATCATTCTGCTTCTGTTTCGATCGCGTCCAAAGTGCCCGTCTAGCTCTGGCTTAGAGACATGCGCCAGGAAAGCAGCGCTTGAGTGTTTAGGTGTCCAAGGCTTTCGACAGAGCACAACCGGCTGGCCGACGAGAATGGCTCGCGGAGATCATGCTTTTGTGCCGGTCCCTGTTTCTGGGCGAGACCACTACTCGCCTCTTTGCTCTTTACGAGCCTGTCATGGGCGCGGGGGTACTTGGAGCCGCCCAGAACCGTGCAAAGAGCACCGCGACCTGAGGGCGTTGTGCAGGCTGTAAAAGGGGACTGCCCGGCAATGCGGTGCAAAGACAAGTTTCTCCGAGTTGCAGGGGCCAGCGCCGGCAAGCGTGTGCTTCTGGCACACTTCTCCGTGCGAGACGTAGCCGAGGAGCTTCGTGTTCCGATGCGGAGCACAGGAGAGGCAGAGTGTGCCGCCACGTAGCCCTGAGAGGGGACTGTGTATGGGCCAGGCGTGTTTCGGCAGAAGCAGTGCTCTGGTGCGCCCCCTGCGCCGGCAGAGCTTTCTGGGCGAGAAGCAGACGGCTGTTCGCCTCCGGGGCAATGAAAGCGCCGCTCGCTACGAAAAGCGAAGAACCCAAGCTGCCGTGCACACGGCTTGTGTGCGCGTCCTACAGGCTGCAGGGAAAGCGGGGCTGCCACTCGCTTGCCTGGAAAAGTCACGCTAGCAGCAGCAGAAGGAACTCCAAAGACAGCTCCCTGTGCTGCTGCTTCGAGCAGCACCAAGCTTCCGTGGAAACAGCTGCTCTTCCTTCCCTTGAGCCTCCGAGCTGCAGAGAAGATCCCGCTAGATGCAGCAGAGGAGACAAGTACAGAGTGCACTGACGTGGCTTACGTGGGCGAAGGCGAAGGTGCAGCACAGCACTGGCTTTGACTTCTCGAGCCTGTTTGCATGCTAGCAGCTGCTGGAAGTTGGCAACGGTGATGCGAGCGTGAACAGTGTGTGCCGGCATGTCCAGCTGAGAAGGAAGCTACAGAGCCTCAGTGGCTTGTGCTTGGAGAAGGGCTGCTTCAAGAACGCCTCCTTTGTAGACGCCTCCTCCTGGCTCAGCTCAAGCTGCATGGACTCTGCAACACTGAAGCTGTAAGAAAACTGCTTCCCAGCCAGCTGCTGGGATGAAGTCTAAGGGCTGCGCCTTACTTCCTGAAGCAGCAAGAGTCTTCTCGGCTAAATGTGCGTTGTGAAGGAGCATTCGCCTGCACTTCGGCAATTCGCTAGCGAGCACCCAGAAGTGCCTGCCGTGCTCCGCGGCTTCAATCTTCGCGTGCTGCCGTCTGGAGAGAACTGAAGCCCAGCGAGGGCATTCGGCTTTGCTGCTCATCAGCGTGTACAGTGCTGGCACGCACAACGTGCTGTGCACGGATTTGCCTCAGCTGCAGGTAGAATCATTCTGCTTCTGTTTCGATCGCGTCCAAAGTGCCCGTCTAGCTCTGGCTTAGAGACATGCGCCAGGAAAGCAGCGCTTGAGTGTTTAGGTGTCCAAGGCTTTCGACAGAGCACAACCGGCTGGCCGACGAGAATGGCTCGCGGAGATCATGCTTTTGTGCCGGTCCCTGTTTCTGGGCGAGACCACTACTCGCCTCTTTGCTCTTTACGAGCCTGTCATGGGCGCGGGGGTACTTGGAGCCGCCCAGAACCGTGCAAAGAGCACCGCGACCTGAGGGCGTTGTGCAGGCTGTAAAAGGGGACTGCCCGGCAATGCGGTGCAAAGACAAGTTTCTCCGAGTTGCAGGGGCCAGCGCCGGCAAGCGTGTGCTTCTGGCACACTTCTCCGTGCGAGACGTAGCCGAGGAGCTTCGTGTTCCGATGCGGAGCACAGGAGAGGCAGAGTGTGCCGCCACGTAGCCCTGAGAGGGGACTGTGTATGGGCCAGGCGTGTTTCGGCAGAAGCAGTGCTCTGGTGCGCCCCCTGCGCCGGCAGAGCTTTCTGGGCGAGAAGCAGACGGCTGTTCGCCTCCGGGGCAATGAAAGCGCCGCTCGCTACGAAAAGCGAAGAACCCAAGCTGCCGTGCACACGGCTTGTGTGCGCGTCCTACAGGCTGCAGGGAAAGCGGGGCTGCCACTCGCTTGCCTGGAAAAGTCACGCTAGCAGCAGCAGAAGGAACTCCAAAGACAGCTCCCTGTGCTGCTGCTTCGAGCAGCACCAAGCTTCCGTGGAAACAGCTGCTCTTCCTTCCCTTGAGCCTCCGAGCTGCAGAGAAGATCCCGCTAGATGCAGCAGAGGAGACAAGTACAGAGTGCACTGACGTGGCTTACGTGGGCGAAGGCGAAGGTGCAGCACAGCACTGGCTTTGACTTCTCGAGCCTGTTTGCATGCTAGCAGCTGCTGGAAGTTGGCAACGGTGATGCGAGCGTGAACAGTGTGTGCCGGCATGTCCAGCTGAGAAGGAAGCTACAGAGCCTCAGTGGCTTGTGCTTGGAGAAGGGCTGCTTCAAGAACGCCTCCTTTTGTAGACGCCTCCTCCTGGCTCAGCTCAAGCTGCATGGACTCTGCAACACTGAAGCTGTAAGAAAACTGCTTCCCAGCCAGCTGCTGGGATGAAGTCTAAGGGCTGCGCCTTACTTCCTGAAGCAGCAAGAGTCTTCTCGGCTAAATGTGCGTTGTGAAGGAGCATTCGCCTGCACTTCGGCAATTCGCTAGCGAGCACCCAGAAGTGCCTGCCGTGCTCCGCGGCTTCAATCTTCGCGTGCTGCCGTCTGGAGAGAACTGAAGCCCAGCGAGGGCATTCGGCTTTGCTGCTCATCAGCGTGTACAGTGCTGGCACGCACAACGTGCTGTGCACGGATTTGCCTCAGCTGCAGGTAGAATCATTCTGCTTCTGTTTCGATCGCGTCCAAAGTGCCCGTCTAGCTCTGGCTTAGAGACATGCGCCAGGAAAGCAGCGCTTGAGTGTTTAGGTGTCCAAGGCTTTCGACAGAGCACAACCGGCTGGCCGACGAGAATGGCTCGCGGAGATCATGCTTTTGTGCCGGTCCCTGTTTCTGGGCGAGACCACTACTCGCCTCTTTGCTCTTTACGAGCCTGTCATGGGCGCGGGGGTACTTGGAGCCGCCCAGAACCGTGCAAAGAGCACCGCGACCTGAGGGCGTTGTGCAGGCTGTAAAAGGGGACTGCCCGGCAATGCGGTGCAAAGACAAGTTTCTCCGAGTTGCAGGGGCCAGCGCCGGCAAGCGTGTGCTTCTGGCACACTTCTCCGTGCGAGACGTAGCCGAGGAGCTTCGTGTTCCGATGCGGAGCACAGGAGAGGCAGAGTGTGCCGCCACGTAGCCCTGAGAGGGGACTGTGTATGGGCCAGGCGTGTTTCGGCAGAAGCAGTGCTCTGGTGCGCCCCCTGCGCCGGCAGAGCTTTCTGGGCGAGAAGCAGACGGCTGTTCGCCTCCGGGGCAATGAAAGCGCCGCTCGCTACGAAAAGCGAAGAACCCAAGCTGCCGTGCACACGGCTTGTGTGCGCGTCCTACAGGCTGCAGGGAAAGCGGGGCTGCCACTCGCTTGCCTGGAAAAGTCACGCTAGCAGCAGCAGAAGGAACTCCAAAGACAGCTCCCTGTGCTGCTGCTTCGAGCAGCACCAAGCTTCCGTGGAAACAGCTGCTCTTCCTTCCCTTGAGCCTCCGAGCTGCAGAGAAGATCCCGCTAGATGCAGCAGAGGAGACAAGTACAGAGTGCACTGACGTGGCTTACGTGGGCGAAGGCGAAGGTGCAGCACAGCACTGGCTTTGACTTCTCGAGCCTGTTTGCATGCTAGCAGCTGCTGGAAGTTGGCAACGGTGATGCGAGCGTGAACAGTGTGTGCCGGCATGTCCAGCTGAGAAGGAAGCTACAGAGCCTCAGTGGCTTGTGCTTGGAGAAGGGCTGCTTCAAGAACGCCTCCTTTTGTAGACGCCTCCTCCTGGCTCAGCTCAAGCTGCATGGACTCTGCAACACTGAAGCTGTAAGAAAACTGCTTCCCAGCCAGCTGCTGGGATGAAGTCTAAGGGCTGCGCCTTACTTCCTGAAGCAGCAAGAGTCTTCTCGGCTAAATGTGCGTTGTGAAGGAGCATTCGCCTGCACTTCGGCAATTCGCTAGCGAGCACCCAGAAGTGCCTGCCGTGCTCCGCGGCTTCAATCTTCGCGTGCTGCCGTCTGGAGAGAACTGAAGCCCAGCGAGAGCATTCGGCTTTGCTGCTCATCAGCGTGTACAGTGCTGGCACGCACAACGTGCTGTGCACGGATTTGCCTCAGCTGCAGGTAGAATCATTCTGCTTCTGTTTCGATCGCGTCCAAAGTGCCCGTCTAGCTCTGGCTTAGAGACATGCGCCAGGAAAGCAGCGCTTGAGTGTTTAGGTGTCCAAGGCTTTCGACAGAGCACAACCGGCTGGCCGACGAGAATGGCTCGCGGAGATCATGCTTTTGTGCCGGTCCCTGTTTCTGGGCGAGACCACTACTCGCCTCTTTGCTCTTTACGAGCCTGTCATGGGCGCGGGGGTACTTGGAGCCGCCCAGAACCGTGCAAAGAGCACCGCGACCTGAGGGCGTTGTGCAGGCTGTAAAAGGGGACTGCCCGGCAATGCGGTGCAAAGACAAGTTTCTCCGAGTTGCAGGGGCCAGCGCCGGCAAGCGTGTGCTTCTGGCACACTTCTCCGTGCGAGACGTAGCCGAGGAGCTTCGTGTTCCGATGCGGAGCACAGGAGAGGCAGAGTGTGCCGCCACGTAGCCCTGAGAGGGGACTGTGTATGGGCCAGGCGTGTTTCGGCAGAAGCAGTGCTCTGGTGCGCCCCCTGCGCCGGCAGAGCTTTCTGGGCGAGAAGCAGACGGCTGTTCGCCTCCGGGGCAATGAAAGCGCCGCTCGCTACGAAAAGCGAAGAACCCAAGCTGCCGTGCACACGGCTTGTGTGCGCGTCCTACAGGCTGCAGGGAAAGCGGGGCTGCCACTCGCTTGCCTGGAAAAGTCACGCTAGCAGCAGCAGAAGGAACTCCAAAGACAGCTCCCTGTGCTGCTGCTTCGAGCAGCACCAAGCTTCCGTGGAAACAGCTGCTCTTCCTTCCCTTGAGCCTCCGAGCTGCAGAGAAGATCCCGCTAGATGCAGCAGAGGAGACAAGTACAGAGTGCACTGACGTGGCTTACGTGGGCGAAGGCGAAGGTGCAGCACAGCACTGGCTTTGACTTCTCGAGCCTGTTTGCATGCTAGCAGCTGCTGGAAGTTGGCAACGGTGATGCGAGCGTGAACAGTGTGTGCCGGCATGTCCAGCTGAGAAGGAAGCTACAGAGCCTCAGTGGCTTGTGCTTGGAGAAGGGCTGCTTCAAGAACGCCTCCTTTTGTAGACGCCTCCTCCTGGCTCAGCTCAAGCTGCATGGACTCTGCAACACTGAAGCTGTAAGAAAACTGCTTCCCAGCCAGCTGCTGGGATGAAGTCTAAGGGCTGCGCCTTACTTCCTGAAGCAGCAAGAGTCTTCTCGGCTAAATGTGCGTTGTGAAGGAGCATTCGCCTGCACTTCGGCAATTCGCTAGCGAGCACCCAGAAGTGCCTGCCGTGCTCCGCGGCTTCAATCTTCGCCTGCTGCCGTCTGGAGAGAACTGAAGCCCAGCGAGGGCATTCGGCTTTGCTGCTCATCAGCGTGTACAGTGCTGGCACGCACAACGTGCTGTGCACGGATTTGCCTCAGCTGCAGGTAGAATCATTCTGCTTCTGTTTCGATCGCGTCCAAAGTGCCCGTCTAGCTCTGGCTTAGAGACATGCGCCAGGAAAGCAGCGCTTGAGTGTTTAGGTGTCCAAGGCTTTCGACAGAGCACAACCGGCTGGCCGACGAGAATGGCTCGCGGAGATCATGCTTTTGTGCCGGTCCCTGTTTCTGGGCGAGACCACTACTCGCCTCTTTGCTCTTTACGAGCCTGTCATGGGCGCGGGGGTACTTGGAGCCGCCCAGAACCGTGCAAAGAGCACCGCGACCTGAGGGCGTTGTGCAGGCTGTAAAAGGGGACTGCCCGGCAATGCGGTGCAAAGACAAGTTTCTCCGAGTTGCAGGGGCCAGCGCCGGCAAGCGTGTGCTTCTGGCACACTTCTCCGTGCGAGACGTAGCCGAGGAGCTTCGTGTTCCGATGCGGAGCACAGGAGAGGCAGAGTGTGCCGCCACGTAGCCCTGAGAGGGGACTGTGTATGGGCCAGGCGTGTTTCGGCAGAAGCAGTGCTCTGGTGCGCCCCCTGCGCCGGCAGAGCTTTCTGGGCGAGAAGCAGACGGCTGTTCGCCTCCGGGGCAATGAAAGCGCCGCTCGCTACGAAAAGCGAAGAACCCAAGCTGCCGTGCACACGGCTTGTGTGCGCGTCCTACAGGCTGCAGGGAAAGCGGGGCTGCCACTCGCTTGCCTGGAAAAGTCACGCTAGCAGCAGCAGAAGGAACTCCAAAGACAGCTCCCTGTGCTGCTGCTTCGAGCAGCACCAAGCTTCCGTGGAAACAGCTGCTCTTCCTTCCCTTGAGCCTCCGAGCTGCAGAGAAGATCCCGCTAGATGCAGCAGAGGAGACAAGTACAGAGTGCACTGACGTGGCTTACGTGGGCGAAGGCGAAGGTGCAGCACAGCACTGGCTTTGACTTCTCGAGCCTGTTTGCATGCTAGCAGCTGCTGGAAGTTGGCAACGGTGATGCGAGCGTGAACAGTGTGTGCCGGCATGTCCAGCTGAGAAGGAAGCTACAGAGCCTCAGTGGCTTGTGCTTGGAGAAGGGCTGCTTCAAGAACGCCTCCTTTTGTAGACGCCTCCTCCTGGCTCAGCTCAAGCTGCATGGACTCTGCAACACTGAAGCTGTAAGAAAACTGCTTCCCAGCCAGCTGCTGGGATGAAGTCTAAGGGCTGCGCCTTACTTCCTGAAGCAGCAAGAGTCTTCTCGGCTAAATGTGCGTTGTGAAGGAGCATTCGCCTGCACTTCGGCAATTCGCTAGCGAGCACCCAGAAGTGCCTGCCGTGCTCCGCGGCTTCAATCTTCGCCTGCTGCCGTCTGGAGAGAACTGAAGCCCAGCGAGGGCATTCGGCTTTGCTGCTCATCAGCGTGTACAGTGCTGGCACGCACAACGTGCTGTGCACGGATTTGCCTCAGCTGCAGGTAGAATCATTCTGCTTCTGTTTCGATCGCGTCCAAAGTGCCCGTCTAGCTCTGGCTTAGAGACATGCGCCAGGAAAGCAGCGCTTGAGTGTTTAGGTGTCCAAGGCTTTCGACAGAGCACAACCGGCTGGCCGACGAGAATGGCTCGCGGAGATCATGCTTTTGTGCCGGTCCCTGTTTCTGGGCGAGACCACTACTCGCCTCTTTGCTCTTTACGAGCCTGTCATGGGCGCGGGGGTACTTGGAGCCGCCCAGAACCGTGCAAAGAGCACCGCGACCTGAGGGCGTTGTGCAGGCTGTAAAAGGGGACTGCCCGGCAATGCGGTGCAAAGACAAGTTTCTCCGAGTTGCAGGGGCCAGCGCCGGCAAGCGTGTGCTTCTGGCACACTTCTCCGTGCGAGACGTAGCCGAGGAGCTTTGTGTTCCGATGCGGAGCACAGGAGAGGCAGAGTGTGCCGCCACGTAGCCCTGAGAGGGGACTGTGTATGGGCCAGGCGTGTTTCGGCAGAAGCAGTGCTCTGGTGCGCCCCCTGCGCCGGCAGAGCTTTCTGGGCGAGAAGCAGACGGCTGTTCGCCTCCGGGGCAATGAAAGCGCCGCTCGCTACGAAAAGCGAAGAACCCAAGCTGCCGTGCACACGGCTTGTGTGCGCGTCCTACAGGCTGCAGGGAAAGCGGGGCTGCCACTCGCTTGCCTGGAAAAGTCACGCTAGCAGCAGCAGAAGGAACTCCAAAGACAGCTCCCTGTGCTGCTGCTTCGAGCAGCACCAAGCTTCCGTGGAAACAGCTGCTCTTCCTTCCCTTGAGCCTCCGAGCTGCAGAGAAGATCCCGCTAGATGCAGCAGAGGAGACAAGTACAGAGTGCACTGACGTGGCTTACGTGGGCGAAGGCGAAGGTGCAGCACAGCACTGGCTTTGACTTCTCGAGCCTGTTTGCATGCTAGCAGCTGCTGGAAGTTGGCAACGGTGATGCGAGCGTGAACAGTGTGTGCCGGCATGTCCAGCTGAGAAGGAAGCTACAGAGCCTCAGTGGCTTGTGCTTGGAGAAGGGCTGCTTCAAGAACGCCTCCTTTTGTAGACGCCTCCTCCTGGCTCAGCTCAAGCTGCATGGACTCTGCAACACTGAAGCTGTAAGAAAACTGCTTCCCAGCCAGCTGCTGGGATGAAGTCTAAGGGCTGCGCCTTACTTCCTGAAGCAGCAAGAGTCTTCTCGGCTAAATGTGCGTTGTGAAGGAGCATTCGCCTGCACTTCGGCAATTCGCTAGCGAGCACCCAGAAGTGCCTGCCGTGCTCCGCGGCTTCAATCTTCGCCTGCTGCCGTCTGGAGAGAACTGAAGCCCAGCGAGGGCATTCGGCTTTGCTGCTCATCAGCGTGTACAGTGCTGGCACGCACAACGTGCTGTGCACGGATTTGCCTCAGCTGCAGGTAGAATCATTCTGCTTCTGTTTCGATCGCGTCCAAAGTGCCCGTCTAGCTCTGGCTTAGAGACATGCGCCAGGAAAGCAGCGCTTGAGTGTTTAGGTGTCCAAGGCTTTCGACAGAGCACAACCGGCTGGCCGACGAGAATGGCTCGCGGAGATCATGCTTTTGTGCCGGTCCCTGTTTCTGGGCGAGACCACTACTCGCCTCTTTGCTCTTTACGAGCCTGTCATGGGCGCGGGGGTACTTGGAGCCGCCCAGAACCGTGCAAAGAGCACCGCGACCTGAGGGCGTTGTGCAGGCTGTAAAAGGGGACTGCCCGGCAATGCGGTGCAAAGACAAGTTTCTCCGAGTTGCAGGGGCCAGCGCCGGCAAGCGTGTGCTTCTGGCACACTTCTCCGTGCGAGACGTAGCCGAGGAGCTTCGTGTTCCGATGCGGAGCACAGGAGAGGCAGAGTGTGCCGCCACGTAGCCCTGAGAGGGGACTGTGTATGGGCCAGGCGTGTTTCGGCAGAAGCAGTGCTCTGGTGCGCCCCCTGCGCCGGCAGAGCTTTCTGGGCGAGAAGCAGACGGCTGTTCGCCTCCGGGGCAATGAAAGCGCCGCTCGCTACGAAAAGCGAAGAACCCAAGCTGCCGTGCACACGGCTTGTGTGCGCGTCCTACAGGCTGCAGGGAAAGCGGGGCTGCCACTCGCTTGCCTGGAAAAGTCACGCTAGCAGCAGCAGAAGGAACTCCAAAGACAGCTCCCTGTGCTGCTGCTTCGAGCAGCACCAAGCTTCCGTGGAAACAGCTGCTCTTCCTTCCCTTGAGCCTCCGAGCTGCAGAGAAGATCCCGCTAGATGCAGCAGAGGAGACAAGTACAGAGTGCACTGACGTGGCTTACGTGGGCGAAGGCGAAGGTGCAGCACAGCACTGGCTTTGACTTCTCGAGCCTGTTTGCATGCTAGCAGCTGCTGGAAGTTGGCAACGGTGATGCGAGCGTGAACAGTGTGTGCCGGCATGTCCAGCTGAGAAGGAAGCTACAGAGCCTCAGTGGCTTGTGCTTGGAGAAGGGCTGCTTCAAGAACGCCTCCTTTTGTAGACGCCTCCTCCTGGCTCAGCTCAAGCTGCATGGACTCTGCAACACTGAAGCTGTAAGAAAACTGCTTCCCAGCCAGCTGCTGGGATGAAGTCTAAGGGCTGCGCCTTACTTCCTGAAGCAGCAAGAGTCTTCTCGGCTAAATGTGCGTTGTGAAGGAGCATTCGCCTGCACTTCGGCAATTCGCTAGCGAGCACCCAGAAGTGCCTGCCGTGCTCCGCGGCTTCAATCTTCGCGTGCTGCCGTCTGGAGAGAACTGAAGCCCAGCGAGGGCATTCGGCTTTGCTGCTCATCAGCGTGTACAGTGCTGGCACGCACAACGTGCTGTGCACGGATTTGCCTCAGCTGCAGGTAGAATCATTCTGCTTCTGTTTCGATCGCGTCCAAAGTGCCCGTCTAGCTCTGGCTTAGAGACATGCGCCAGGAAAGCAGCGCTTGAGTGTTTAGGTGTCCAAGGCTTTCGACAGAGCACAACCGGCTGGCCGACGAGAATGGCTCGCGGAGATCATGCTTTTGTGCCGGTCCCTGTTTCTGGGCGAGACCACTACTCGCCTCTTTGCTCTTTACGAGCCTGTCATGGGCGCGGGGGTACTTGGAGCCGCCCAGAACCGTGCAAAGAGCACCGCGACCTGAGGGCGTTGTGCAGGCTGTAAAAGGGGACTGCCCGGCAATGCGGTGCAAAGACAAGTTTCTCCGAGTTGCAGGGGCCAGCGCCGGCAAGCGTGTGCTTCTGGCACACTTCTCCGTGCGAGACGTAGCCGAGGAGCTTCGTGTTCCGATGCGGAGCACAGGAGAGGCAGAGTGTGCCGCCACGTAGCCCTGAGAGGGGACTGTGTATGGGCCAGGCGTGTTTCGGCAGAAGCAGTGCTCTGGTGCGCCCCCTGCGCCGGCAGAGCTTTCTGGGCGAGAAGCAGACGGCTGTTCGCCTCCGGGGCAATGAAAGCGCCGCTCGCTACGAAAAGCGAAGAACCCAAGCTGCCGTGCACACGGCTTGTGTGCGCGTCCTACAGGCTGCAGGGAAAGCGGGGCTGCCACTCGCTTGCCTGGAAAAGTCACGCTAGCAGCAGCAGAAGGAACTCCAAAGACAGCTCCCTGTGCTGCTGCTTCGAGCAGCACCAAGCTTCCGTGGAAACAGCTGCTCTTCCTTCCCTTGAGCCTCCGAGCTGCAGAGAAGATCCCGCTAGATGCAGCAGAGGAGACAAGTACAGAGTGCACTGACGTGGCTTACGTGGGCGAAGGCGAAGGTGCAGCACAGCACTGGCTTTGACTTCTCGAGCCTGTTTGCATGCTAGCAGCTGCTGGAAGTTGGCAACGGTGATGCGAGCGTGAACAGTGTGTGCCGGCATGTCCAGCTGAGAAGGAAGCTACAGAGCCTCAGTGGCTTGTGCTTGGAGAAGGGCTGCTTCAAGAACGCCTCCTTTTGTAGACGCCTCCTCCTGGCTCAGCTCAAGCTGCATGGACTCTGCAACACTGAAGCTGTAAGAAAACTGCTTCCCAGCCAGCTGCTGGGATGAAGTCTAAGGGCTGCGCCTTACTTCCTGAAGCAGCAAGAGTCTTCTCGGCTAAATGTGCGTTGTGAAGGAGCATTCGCCTGCACTTCGGCAATTCGCTAGCGAGCACCCAGAAGTGCCTGCCGTGCTCCGCGGCTTCAATCTTCGCCTGCTGCCGTCTGGAGAGAACTGAAGCCCAGCGAGGGCATTCGGCTTTGCTGCTCATCAGCGTGTACAGTGCTGGCACGCACAACGTGCTGTGCACGGATTTGCCTCAGCTGCAGGTAGAATCATTCTGCTTCTGTTTCGATCGCGTCCAAAGTGCCCGTCTAGCTCTGGCTTAGAGACATGCGCCAGGAAAGCAGCGCTTGAGTGTTTAGGTGTCCAAGGCTTTCGACAGAGCACAACCGGCTGGCCGACGAGAATGGCTCGCGGAGATCATGCTTTTGTGCCGGTCCCTGTTTCTGGGCGAGACCACTACTCGCCTCTTTGCTCTTTACGAGCCTGTCATGGGCGCGGGGGTACTTGGAGCCGCCCAGAACCGTGCAAAGAGCACCGCGACCTGAGGGCGTTGTGCAGGCTGTAAAAGGGGACTGCCCGGCAATGCGGTGCAAAGACAAGTTTCTCCGAGTTGCAGGGGCCAGCGCCGGCAAGCGTGTGCTTCTGGCACACTTCTCCGTGCGAGACGTAGCCGAGGAGCTTCGTGTTCCGATGCGGAGCACAGGAGAGGCAGAGTGTGCCGCCACGTAGCCCTGAGAGGGGACTGTGTATGGGCCAGGCGTGTTTCGGCAGAAGCAGTGCTCTGGTGCGCCCCCTGCGCCGGCAGAGCTTTCTGGGCGAGAAGCAGACGGCTGTTCGCCTCCGGGGCAATGAAAGCGCCGCTCGCTACGAAAAGCGAAGAACCCAAGCTGCCGTGCACACGGCTTGTGTGCGCGTCCTACAGGCTGCAGGGAAAGCGGGGCTGCCACTCGCTTGCCTGGAAAAGTCACGCTAGCAGCAGCAGAAGGAACTCCAAAGACAGCTCCCTGTGCTGCTGCTTCGAGCAGCACCAAGCTTCCGTGGAAACAGCTGCTCTTCCTTCCCTTGAGCCTCCGAGCTGCAGAGAAGATCCCGCTAGATGCAGCAGAGGAGACAAGTACAGAGTGCACTGACGTGGCTTACGTGGGCGAAGGCGAAGGTGCAGCACAGCACTGGCTTTGACTTCTCGAGCCTGTTTGCATGCTAGCAGCTGCTGGAAGTTGGCAACGGTGATGCGAGCGTGAACAGTGTGTGCCGGCATGTCCAGCTGAGAAGGAAGCTACAGAGCCTCAGTGGCTTGTGCTTGGAGAAGGGCTGCTTCAAGAACGCCTCCTTTTGTAGACGCCTCCTCCTGGCTCAGCTCAAGCTGCATGGACTCTGCAACACTGAAGCTGTAAGAAAACTGCTTCCCAGCCAGCTGCTGGGATGAAGTCTAAGGGCTGCGCCTTACTTCCTGAAGCAGCAAGAGTCTTCTCGGCTAAATGTGCGTTGTGAAGGAGCATTCGCCTGCACTTCGGCAATTCGCTAGCGAGCACCCAGAAGTGCCTGCCGTGCTCCGCGGCTTCAATCTTCGCCTGCTGCCGTCTGGAGAGAACTGAAGCCCAGCGAGGGCATTCGGCTTTGCTGCTCATCAGCGTGTACAGTGCTGGCACGCACAACGTGCTGTGCACGGATTTGCCTCAGCTGCAGGTAGAATCATTCTGCTTCTGTTTCGATCGCGTCCAAAGTGCCCGTCTAGCTCTGGCTTAGAGACATGCGCCAGGAAAGCAGCGCTTGAGTGTTTAGGTGTCCAAGGCTTTCGACAGAGCACAACCGGCTGGCCGACGAGAATGGCTCGCGGAGATCATGCTTTTGTGCCGGTCCCTGTTTCTGGGCGAGACCACTACTCGCCTCTTTGCTCTTTACGAGCCTGTCATGGGCGCGGGGGTACTTGGAGCCGCCCAGAACCGTGCAAAGAGCACCGCGACCTGAGGGCGTTGTGCAGGCTGTAAAAGGGGACTGCCCGGCAATGCGGTGCAAAGACAAGTTTCTCCGAGTTGCAGGGGCCAGCGCCGGCAAGCGTGTGCTTCTGGCACACTTCTCCGTGCGAGACGTAGCCGAGGAGCTTCGTGTTCCGATGCGGAGCACAGGAGAGGCAGAGTGTGCCGCCACGTAGCCCTGAGAGGGGACTGTGTATGGGCCAGGCGTGTTTCGGCAGAAGCAGTGCTCTGGTGCGCCCCCTGCGCCGGCAGAGCTTTCTGGGCGAGAAGCAGACGGCTGTTCGCCTCCGGGGCAATGAAAGCGCCGCTCGCTACGAAAAGCGAAGAACCCAAGCTGCCGTGCACACGGCTTGTGTGCGCGTCCTACAGGCTGCAGGGAAAGCGGGGCTGCCACTCGCTTGCCTGGAAAAGTCACGCTAGCAGCAGCAGAAGGAACTCCAAAGACAGCTCCCTGTGCTGCTGCTTCGAGCAGCACCAAGCTTCCGTGGAAACAGCTGCTCTTCCTTCCCTTGAGCCTCCGAGCTGCAGAGAAGATCCCGCTAGATGCAGCAGAGGAGACAAGTACAGAGTGCACTGACGTGGCTTACGTGGGCGAAGGCGAAGGTGCAGCACAGCACTGGCTTTGACTTCTCGAGCCTGTTTGCATGCTAGCAGCTGCTGGAAGTTGGCAACGGTGATGCGAGCGTGAACAGTGTGTGCCGGCATGTCCAGCTGAGAAGGAAGCTACAGAGCCTCAGTGGCTTGTGCTTGGAGAAGGGCTGCTTCAAGAACGCCTCCTTTTGTAGACGCCTCCTCCTGGCTCAGCTCAAGCTGCATGGACTCTGCAACACTGAAGCTGTAAGAAAACTGCTTCCCAGCCAGCTGCTGGGATGAAGTCTAAGGGCTGCGCCTTACTTCCTGAAGCAGCAAGAGTCTTCTCGGCTAAATGTGCGTTGTGAAGGAGCATTCGCCTGCACTTCGGCAATTCGCTAGCGAGCACCCAGAAGTGCCTGCCGTGCTCCGCGGCTTCAATCTTCGCGTGCTGCCGTCTGGAGAGAACTGAAGCCCAGCGAGGGCATTCGGCTTTGCTGCTCATCAGCGTGTACAGTGCTGGCACGCACAACGTGCTGTGCACGGATTTGCCTCAGCTGCAGGTAGAATCATTCTGCTTCTGTTTCGATCGCGTCCAAAGTGCCCGTCTAGCTCTGGCTTAGAGACATGCGCCAGGAAAGCAGCGCTTGAGTGTTTAGGTGTCCAAGGCTTTCGACAGAGCACAACCGGCTGGCCGACGAGAATGGCTCGCGGAGATCATGCTTTTGTGCCGGTCCCTGTTTCTGGGCGAGACCACTACTCGCCTCTTTGCTCTTTACGAGCCTGTCATGGGCGCGGGGGTACTTGGAGCCGCCCAGAACCGTGCAAAGAGCACCGCGACCTGAGGGCGTTGTGCAGGCTGTAAAAGGGGACTGCCCGGCAATGCGGTGCAAAGACAAGTTTCTCCGAGTTGCAGGGGCCAGCGCCGGCAAGCGTGTGCTTCTGGCACACTTCTCCGTGCGAGACGTAGCCGAGGAGCTTCGTGTTCCGATGCGGAGCACAGGAGAGGCAGAGTGTGCCGCCACGTAGCCCTGAGAGGGGACTGTGTATGGGCCAGGCGTGTTTCGGCAGAAGCAGTGCTCTGGTGCGCCCCCTGCGCCGGCAGAGCTTTCTGGGCGAGAAGCAGACGGCTGTTCGCCTCCGGGGCAATGAAAGCGCCGCTCGCTACGAAAAGCGAAGAACCCAAGCTGCCGTGCACACGGCTTGTGTGCGCGTCCTACAGGCTGCAGGGAAAGCGGGGCTGCCACTCGCTTGCCTGGAAAAGTCACGCTAGCAGCAGCAGAAGGAACTCCAAAGACAGCTCCCTGTGCTGCTGCTTCGAGCAGCACCAAGCTTCCGTGGAAACAGCTGCTCTTCCTTCCCTTGAGCCTCCGAGCTGCAGAGAAGATCCCGCTAGATGCAGCAGAGGAGACAAGTACAGAGTGCACTGACGTGGCTTACGTGGGCGAAGGCGAAGGTGCAGCACAGCACTGGCTTTGACTTCTCGAGCCTGTTTGCATGCTAGCAGCTGCTGGAAGTTGGCAACGGTGATGCGAGCGTGAACAGTGTGTGCCGGCATGTCCAGCTGAGAAGGAAGCTACAGAGCCTCAGTGGCTTGTGCTTGGAGAAGGGCTGCTTCAAGAACGCCTCCTTTTGTAGACGCCTCCTCCTGGCTCAGCTCAAGCTGCATGGACTCTGCAACACTGAAGCTGTAAGAAAACTGCTTCCCAGCCAGCTGCTGGGATGAAGTCTAAGGGCTGCGCCTTACTTCCTGAAGCAGCAAGAGTCTTCTCGGCTAAATGTGCGTTGTGAAGGAGCATTCGCCTGCACTTCGGCAATTCGCTAGCGAGCACCCAGAAGTGCCTGCCGTGCTCCGCGGCTTCAATCTTCGCCTGCTGCCGTCTGGAGAGAACTGAAGCCCAGCGAGGGCATTCGGCTTTGCTGCTCATCAGCGTGTACAGTGCTGGCACGCACAACGTGCTGTGCACGGATTTGCCTCAGCTGCAGGTAGAATCATTCTGCTTCTGTTTCGATCGCGTCCAAAGTGCCCGTCTAGCTCTGGCTTAGAGACATGCGCCAGGAAAGCAGCGCTTGAGTGTTTAGGTGTCCAAGGCTTTCGACAGAGCACAACCGGCTGGCCGACGAGAATGGCTCGCGGAGATCATGCTTTTGTGCCGGTCCCTGTTTCTGGGCGAGACCACTACTCGCCTCTTTGCTCTTTACGAGCCTGTCATGGGCGCGGGGGTACTTGGAGCCGCCCAGAACCGTGCAAAGAGCACCGCGACCTGAGGGCGTTGTGCAGGCTGTAAAAGGGGACTGCCCGGCAATGCGGTGCAAAGACAAGTTTCTCCGAGTTGCAGGGGCCAGCGCCGGCAAGCGTGTGCTTCTGGCACACTTCTCCGTGCGAGACGTAGCCGAGGAGCTTCGTGTTCCGATGCGGAGCACAGGAGAGGCAGAGTGTGCCGCCACGTAGCCCTGAGAGGGGACTGTGTATGGGCCAGGCGTGTTTCGGCAGAAGCAGTGCTCTGGTGCGCCCCCTGCGCCGGCAGAGCTTTCTGGGCGAGAAGCAGACGGCTGTTCGCCTCCGGGGCAATGAAAGCGCCGCTCGCTACGAAAAGCGAAGAACCCAAGCTGCCGTGCACACGGCTTGTGTGCGCGTCCTACAGGCTGCAGGGAAAGCGGGGCTGCCACTCGCTTGCCTGGAAAAGTCACGCTAGCAGCAGCAGAAGGAACTCCAAAGACAGCTCCCTGTGCTGCTGCTTCGAGCAGCACCAAGCTTCCGTGGAAACAGCTGCTCTTCCTTCCCTTGAGCCTCCGAGCTGCAGAGAAGATCCCGCTAGATGCAGCAGAGGAGACAAGTACAGAGTGCACTGACGTGGCTTACGTGGGCGAAGGCGAAGGTGCAGCACAGCACTGGCTTTGACTTCTCGAGCCTGTTTGCATGCTAGCAGCTGCTGGAAGTTGGCAACGGTGATGCGAGCGTGAACAGTGTGTGCCGGCATGTCCAGCTGAGAAGGAAGCTACAGAGCCTCAGTGGCTTGTGCTTGGAGAAGGGCTGCTTCAAGAACGCCTCCTTTTGTAGACGCCTCCTCCTGGCTCAGCTCAAGCTGCATGGACTCTGCAACACTGAAGCTGTAAGAAAACTGCTTCCCAGCCAGCTGCTGGGATGAAGTCTAAGGGCTGCGCCTTACTTCCTGAAGCAGCAAGAGTCTTCTCGGCTAAATGTGCGTTGTGAAGGAGCATTCGCCTGCACTTCGGCAATTCGCTAGCGAGCACCCAGAAGTGCCTGCCGTGCTCCGCGGCTTCAATCTTCGCCTGCTGCCGTCTGGAGAGAACTGAAGCCCAGCGAGGGCATTCGGCTTTGCTGCTCATCAGCGTGTACAGTGCTGGCACGCACAACGTGCTGTGCACGGATTTGCCTCAGCTGCAGGTAGAATCATTCTGCTTCTGTTTCGATCGCGTCCAAAGTGCCCGTCTAGCTCTGGCTTAGAGACATGCGCCAGGAAAGCAGCGCTTGAGTGTTTAGGTGTCCAAGGCTTTCGACAGAGCACAACCGGCTGGCCGACGAGAATGGCTCGCGGAGATCATGCTTTTGTGCCGGTCCCTGTTTCTGGGCGAGACCACTACTCGCCTCTTTGCTCTTTACGAGCCTGTCATGGGCGCGGGGGTACTTGGAGCCGCCCAGAACCGTGCAAAGAGCACCGCGACCTGAGGGCGTTGTGCAGGCTGTAAAAGGGGACTGCCCGGCAATGCGGTGCAAAGACAAGTTTCTCCGAGTTGCAGGGGCCAGCGCCGGCAAGCGTGTGCTTCTGGCACACTTCTCCGTGCGAGACGTAGCCGAGGAGCTTCGTGTTCCGATGCGGAGCACAGGAGAGGCAGAGTGTGCCGCCACGTAGCCCTGAGAGGGGACTGTGTATGGGCCAGGCGTGTTTCGGCAGAAGCAGTGCTCTGGTGCGCCCCCTGCGCCGGCAGAGCTTTCTGGGCGAGAAGCAGACGGCTGTTCGCCTCCGGGGCAATGAAAGCGCCGCTCGCTACGAAAAGCGAAGAACCCAAGCTGCCGTGCACACGGCTTGTGTGCGCGTCCTACAGGCTGCAGGGAAAGCGGGGCTGCCACTCGCTTGCCTGGAAAAGTCACGCTAGCAGCAGCAGAAGGAACTCCAAAGACAGCTCCCTGTGCTGCTGCTTCGAGCAGCACCAAGCTTCCGTGGAAACAGCTGCTCTTCCTTCCCTTGAGCCTCCGAGCTGCAGAGAAGATCCCGCTAGATGCAGCAGAGGAGACAAGTACAGAGTGCACTGACGTGGCTTACGTGGGCGAAGGCGAAGGTGCAGCACAGCACTGGCTTTGACTTCTCGAGCCTGTTTGCATGCTAGCAGCTGCTGGAAGTTGGCAACGGTGATGCGAGCGTGAACAGTGTGTGCCGGCATGTCCAGCTGAGAAGGAAGCTACAGAGCCTCAGTGGCTTGTGCTTGGAGAAGGGCTGCTTCAAGAACGCCTCCTTTTGTAGACGCCTCCTCCTGGCTCAGCTCAAGCTGCATGGACTCTGCAACACTGAAGCTGTAAGAAAACTGCTTCCCAGCCAGCTGCTGGGATGAAGTCTAAGGGCTGCGCCTTACTTCCTGAAGCAGCAAGAGTCTTCTCGGCTAAATGTGCGTTGTGAAGGAGCATTCGCCTGCACTTCGGCAATTCGCTAGCGAGCACCCAGAAGTGCCTGCCGTGCTCCGCGGCTTCAATCTTCGCCTGCTGCCGTCTGGAGAGAACTGAAGCCCAGCGAGGGCATTCGGCTTTGCTGCTCATCAGCGTGTACAGTGCTGGCACGCACAACGTGCTGTGCACGGATTTGCCTCAGCTGCAGGTAGAATCATTCTGCTTCTGTTTCGATCGCGTCCAAAGTGCCCGTCTAGCTCTGGCTTAGAGACATGCGCCAGGAAAGCAGCGCTTGAGTGTTTAGGTGTCCAAGGCTTTCGACAGAGCACAACCGGCTGGCCGACGAGAATGGCTCGCGGAGATCATGCTTTTGTGCCGGTCCCTGTTTCTGGGCGAGACCACTACTCGCCTCTTTGCTCTTTACGAGCCTGTCATGGGCGCGGGGGTACTTGGAGCCGCCCAGAACCGTGCAAAGAGCACCGCGACCTGAGGGCGTTGTGCAGGCTGTAAAAGGGGACTGCCCGGCAATGCGGTGCAAAGACAAGTTTCTCCGAGTTGCAGGGGCCAGCGCCGGCAAGCGTGTGCTTCTGGCACACTTCTCCGTGCGAGACGTAGCCGAGGAGCTTCGTGTTCCGATGCGGAGCACAGGAGAGGCAGAGTGTGCCGCCACGTAGCCCTGAGAGGGGACTGTGTATGGGCCAGGCGTGTTTCGGCAGAAGCAGTGCTCTGGTGCGCCCCCTGCGCCGGCAGAGCTTTCTGGGCGAGAAGCAGACGGCTGTTCGCCTCCGGGGCAATGAAAGCGCCGCTCGCTACGAAAAGCGAAGAACCCAAGCTGCCGTGCACACGGCTTGTGTGCGCGTCCTACAGGCTGCAGGGAAAGCGGGGCTGCCACTCGCTTGCCTGGAAAAGTCACGCTAGCAGCAGCAGAAGGAACTCCAAAGACAGCTCCCTGTGCTGCTGCTTCGAGCAGCACCAAGCTTCCGTGGAAACAGCTGCTCTTCCTTCCCTTGAGCCTCCGAGCTGCAGAGAAGATCCCGCTAGATGCAGCAGAGGAGACAAGTACAGAGTGCACTGACGTG
>NW_028120288.1:0-31647 GCF_965178545.1 Coloeus monedula
GAAATGGGCAGAGATGAAGAGGCAAGTGCCAGAGTTGCTTGGGGATGATGGAATTGTGGTGTTTGGCTGTGCCCAGAGGGGCAGGTTGGGCATTTCTGTGTGTCTGAGGACCGGTTTGGGTGCTGGGGAGCCCGGGGAGCCGAGCTCTCAGTGCATTCCCAGCTCACCCGGGGGTGGGAGCTGGTGCAGGGCTGGGTGACAGCCTCTGGTCGGGCTCGGGGCAGGCCCTGGCCCCGGCACAGACACGCTGGGGTGGTTTGGGGCCTCTTGGGGAGCCGTGGGAGGAGAATGAGGGATGGTGCTGGGCGGAGCGATCGGCCTGCGCTCGTGTCAGCGCAGCCGTGCAGGGCACTGGGATCTGGGTAAAACACCGGCTCTCCTGGTCTTCAGGGAAGCAAGGTCTGTATTTATCCATACATATTTATCCCTACATATTTATCCCTATATTTATCCATGGATTATCCATATATGTTTATCCATATACATTTATCCATATTTTTATCCACGTATTTACCCATGAATTTATCCCTATATTTACGCATGTATTTCCCCAGGTATTTTATGAACACTCAAGTGCCATATCCATGTATTTTATGAGCACTTCCAGGGTTGGTGACTCCACCACTGCCCTGGGCAGCTGTTCCAGCGCTGGACAACCCTTCCCATGCTGGGCCAGGAGATGGATTCTGGAAATGCAGACTCTGAGGAGCTGGGGATTAAGGCAGCATTGGATTCCTTTATTCTCCCAGAAGGATAAAGGAGATTTATCCCCAGACGAACCAGAGGTGATCACACTGAGGTCATCAGTGGGATTTCTTCCTTACTCCCACAAATACCCACTGGGGTGACAGAGTTCCCTACAAGGGCGGTGTTGGAAGGAGCTGCTGGAATGTTTTGCTGTTTATTGGGATCCACAGGATGTTTGGTGTCTCTCAGAGCTGTTCCAGGCTTTCCACAGACCCAAACGCTCCTCACACTTCTCCTCAGAGTAGAGAGGTTTCCCAGAGTGCTGGTTTTTAATTTCAGATGCTGGGATAACGACACGGCTTCAGGAGGCAGAAGACTCATTGTGCTGTGCCTCAGTCCAGGCAGGGACAACCCCCAGCTAATAAAAACCTCTTTAAAGCACAAAAAGTCCCATTAAACTGATATTATAAAGGCTGCAAATTGAAGCAGGCCTCAATCAGAAAGCAGCAGAATTTAATTCCCCCCCCTTGCCCATTTGCATGATGATCTCCTTCCTAATTGCCCATCTACGCTTTTCCCACAGAAGTGCTGTCCCGAGGTTGGAGATGGTTCCAGCTTTATGGAGCTTTGATCTTTATCTGCTTTTACTTTTTACAGGGCACAGAACCCGAGAGTGGCAGCTGCTTTCCTCTTGTTCCTCCTGTGGCAGTGAACTGCTCTTCCCGAGGACGGCTGCAGGAATTCTCAGGCAGCAGAACGTATGGAATGCCAGGCACGCTACAGAATTCCAGTGGGAGCAGCAGGAACTTCTGTTCTTTACTGGCAGGGCTGTGCCATGAAGGGGAGCTCGGTGATATTGGTCAGCTCAGGGAATGAGCCTGGCTCATGGTAAGGAAATTCACTGTGCAGTTACTTCGGGCCCTTCTCCTTCTCCTCCTTCTCCTCCTTCTCCTCCTTCTCCTCCTTCTCCTCCTTCTCCTCCTTCTCCTCCTTCTCCTCCTTCTCCTCCTTCTCCTCCTCCTCCTTCTCCTTCTCCTCCTCCTCCTTCTCCTTCTCCTTCTCCTCCTTCTCCTCCTTCTCCTCCTTCTCCTCCTTCTCCTCCTTCTCCTCCTTCTCCTCCTTCTCCTCCTTCTCCTCCTTCTCCTCCTTCTCCTCCTTCTCCTCCTTCTCCTCCTTCTCCTTCTCCTTCTCCCTCTCTTCCCAACACCAGTTCCAGACCTCAGTATAATCCATGTTCCCACAGCCTGACCTTGCAGTTTTCCCAGTTTAGCAGCCCCAGCCACACTTGCAGCCTCTCTGTCTGGACTTTGTCTTGCTGAAATCTCCCTTTGTTGATCCTTTGCTGCCTCACCTTTTATCCAGCAATAACGTGCAGTGGGTGGAAGCTTCTCAGAATTCCCTCCCTGTTCCACTGGAAACATTCCCAAGTGGAAGCAGCTGCACTGCCCATCAGCACTTGCCTGCTTTTAGGGGTGGTTGAGGCATGAAGGATGCAACAAATGGAGTTGGCTCCAAGGGGATGAAATGCTCCCCCTGAGGCTGCTCAGAGAGCTGGAGCTGAGGAATCCGGGTGGGAATCACTGCAGGAAAAAGGAAGGAAAAGAGAGCAGAGGAACAGGGATGCAATTCCAACCTCTCCAAGGACTGGGATGGGCACATTCACCAACACCATTTAATCTAGACACGATTTCTTCTTTGCCTCTGGCTGCCAGGAGCAGGATGAGCAGTTTAATGAGTTTAAATAGTGAATAGTTTAATTAGCTGGAAGAGACTGGATCAATAGCTGCTTAAACAAACAACTGGATCCCTGTTTCCAAGCTTGGATGTAGTTTTGGAAGGTTCCTGGCAGTTTGGCAGGGATTAGTGATGCTGAGAATGTGCTTTTTTGTGGGTTTGGGGCTTTTACTCCTGTTCACGTGGCTGCTCTTTTTCTTGTTGAGTGGAAAACAGGAGGGAAAGAGCAACGATGGAAGGAATTCCACTCTTGCTGCTTGAAGGGATGGATCAGGAAGGGAACAGGCTGCAGGGAATTTGGAGTGCAAACTGAGATCTCTCCGATATTTTCGGCTCAGTCAGTCCATCAGTGCTTGGTGGCTGTTTAGGCCACGTGCAAGGTGAATGATGGTGCACATGGCAGAGCTGCTGGTGGCTCCTTCCCCTGCCCGGCTGTCAGTCACCCTGCAGGGTGCTGGAGCAGCGTGCCAGAGGCCGTGGATCCTATGGATCCCATGGATCCCAGGGGCGTGATCAGGAGCCTGGGCCTGCTGGCCACTCCTTGCTCTCTCTTACCCTGATTTTTCAGCTCTGCAGCGAATCCAGCTTGAGTTTTTCAACCCCCTAGAAACCCAGGGACCTTTCATGTCTGTTCTCAGATCTGGGATTTAAATCCAGCCCTTATCAAAGCACCCCGTGACCAGGCAGGCCCTGAATCCCAGCAGGGATCTGATAAAGAGGGACCTGACATCCTAAAGAAACCCTTTGAAATCCTGCTGGGATTGATTTGTATCCATAATGGAGCCCCGAGCTCTCTGCCAGGGAGAGATGAAGCTGCTCCTTTGCTTTATTATCCTCAGGCCCTTCCCAGCTTTGAGGGAAATTCAGTCCCTCTTCAAGCCCCAAAATCATGGAAAAGCTCCTTTGTATCCTCTCCACAGCCCCTACGTGGATTAATCAACTTTTTATTTGATATGGTGTCATTCTCCTTTTTTTTCCATGGCTAAAACTCCACGGTGAGCAATCAGAGCAGAAATAGGAAATGCAGGAGTCTTGGATTCCACAGTGGGATTAACTTCCCTTTTCTGCTCTCTTTCAGGACAGGAAAAACCACTGAACTCGCCCCATCTTTGGGACCAAGAGCTTTGGTGCTGGAGTAGGCAAAGCCAGCTAGGGCCCCCCTTGTCCTGCCCATGGTGTGGGTCAGGGACAGGCTCCTCTTCTCCTCTGTGCTGGGATGAACTGCCTAGGGAATGCTATTACTGACAGCCCGGTCCTAGCCCCGGCTACTGGAAATGGGCAGAGGTGAAGAGGCAAGTGCCAGAGTTGCTTGGGGATGATGGAATTGTGGTGTTTGGCTGTGCCCAGAGGGGCAGGTTGGGCATTTCTGTGTGTCTGAGGACCGGTTTGGGTGCTGGGGAGCCCGGGGAGCCGAGCTCTCAGTGCATTCCCAGCTCACCGGGGGTGGGAGCTGGTGCAGGGCTCTGGTCGGGCTCGGGGCAGGCTCTGGCCCCGGCACAGACACGCTGGGGTGGTTTGGGGACGCTTGGGGAGCAATGGGAAGAAAATGAGGGATGGTGCTGGGCGGAGCGATCGGCCTGTGCTCGTGTCAGCGCAGCCGTGCAGGGCACTGGGATCTGGGTAAAACACCGGCTCTCCTGGTGTTCAGGGATGCAAGGTCTGAGGGACCGGATTTACTTGGGGTTTTCCAGGACAGCAGGAAGAAGAGGAAATGTGGTGCCAGAGGTGCGTCCCATCAGGTTGCAGTTCCCTCTTTCCCATTTCCATTTCCTCCTCAGTGCGGGTGTCCCCTGCAGCCCATGAGCACGGGGCCGGTGACAACTCCCTGTCTGTAGAGGGATTCCTTATGGAACAAGGGCAGATGACACTTGTGTGAGGCTTACGACTGTTAGAATTAGACTGGGATGGGTTTAAGGAAAACTAGAATCGTGTGTTAATCTTGCTGGTCAATGAACAAATGGAATCCACACTTCTATAAGAAAAAATAGAGTGTATGGAGCATATAGAAGAAGCTGTTTTTGCCTGCTGCTGCTGCTTGGCTTTATCATGTAACCCCATTCGAACTCTGCCTTCAAGACAGCTGTGAGACCGTGAAATAAAGAACTTAGCAGAACAGCAGCCTCCTCTGCTCTTTCACCCTGGTCCGAGAAGGAGGGGTACCCTGTCAAAGGCTCAACACTTGCCTTTCTGACTTTGTTTCTAAATTTCTACCTTTCTAATTTTGTTTGTTTCTATTTTTTTTGTTTGTTTGTTTCTAACTTTGTTTGTTTTCAACTTTCTCCCTTTAGAAATTTGTTTGTTTCTTGTATTTTACCTCTTTGTTTGTTTCTAAATTTCTGCCGTTGTAACTTTGTTTCTAACTTTCTACTTTTAAAATTTCATTTGTTTTTAACTTTTTACCATTCCTCCCAGCGAGGGCTGTGTGCAGAATACTAAAACCTGTTAAGTTCTTCACTTTTACGTCTATAGGCAAATGCTACTGATTTAGATGTAAATTCATTTTGAAATGAGCCAGCCCTCTCTCTCTACTCTGTCGCATACAGGAATATAAGAAGCTGGGAATAGAGATCCGCAGGTTTTGAGAATAAGGAGCCGGCGTTTTTCTGTAGGAAGGAAAGCAGCAAGCGCCTGGCCGCAGGAGCCGAGACGCTCGGGCTGCAGGAGCTGCAGAGCGCCCGGAGCCGGCTTTTCCCTGTGCTCTGTGCCTGCCCCCGGGCTGAGCTGGGCGGCGCTGCTGCCGCCCGGTGCCGGCTGAGCCGAGAGGGCGGCGGCCTCGGTGGCTGCCGAGCGTGGCAAGGAGCGGGAGCGAGCGGGGCCGGGTCTGTCAGCGGAGGGGAGGGGCGAAGGGCGGTTCGCAGCGCCAAGGGACACGGCCGTGCGTGAGCGGGGCCACAGCTATGGAAAGGAACGGGCGCCGTGCGGGGCGGCGACCGCGGGGAATGACAGCGCGGGGGGCGGCCCGGCGGGGCCGGTTTTGCCGGGCAGCAGAGGCGCGGTCGCAGCGCGACCCGGGCGGGAGGCACCGGGCGGGCACGGTCGGAATCGAGCCGCCCGCGTGTCGCTCTCAAGGAGGCGGCTCGGAAAGGAAGGCGCAGTTCCGCGCTCTCGGGACGGCGTTAAGTGACGTTTTTATTAGAATATGACAGTCTTTATTTTATTTTATTATTTTATTATCTGCCAGGACCTTGCAGAGGGTGGTTTACACTTCCGCCACACTCAAGATGGCGGACGCAGTAGGCCCCCTGCGAGAGGTGTCCCTGCCGATGCCTGCCGCCGGTCGCGGAGCCGTCGCCCGCCTCCGGCGCGGCTGACCCCGCCAGCCGTGTCCTCGCACCGGGAAGCACGGCGGAAAATCGCGCGGAAAGCGCGGGGCCGGCGTCGGAGTCCGGGCCGGATTCAGGCAGCCGACTAGACAGAAGCCCTTGTGAGGGGCGGCGGGGGCCCTAAGTGTACCACACTAAAGATGGCGGCTCGACCGGAAGTGGCTTCTGCCAGCACCCAAGATGGCGGCGAAGGGCGGAAGTGTCGTCACTGCCACACTCAAGATGGCGGTCGTGTGCACTGTTTTCTGACCTTCTCAATATGGCGGCAGGGAAGGCCCCCCCCAAGCTGCGTCTACTCGGCTGCCTGAACGCGACGCCGACGCCGACGCCAGCCCAGCGCTTGCACGCAATTTTCTGAGGCGTTTCCCGCTACGCGGACACCGACTGTGGGGTCAGCGGCGCCTGGGGCAGGCGGGAGCATTCAGGCAGTCGAATAGACGGAGCGGGGGGGGGGGGGGGGGTCCTTCCGGCCGCCATCTTGAGAAGGTCGAATAGCCACATCGGTGCGGTACCGGTGACTTCCGCCCTTCTTCGCCAGGAGCGGCGATGGCGGGGAGCCCGGGGAGCAGCGCTGCCGGGCCGGGGGCACCGGGGCGGGTGCTCCGGGCTCGGAGGTGAGCGGGGAACGGGGACAGCCCCGAGCGGACGGTGGGGGCCGCGGGGGATCGGTATTCCGGCCCAGGGATGAGTGTTCCGGCACAGGGGTGGCTGTCCCGGCACAGGGATGCGTTCATGGACTGTCTAATAATGTTATTTAACGATCGTGCAAGGAGATCTGTATAAAAAAATCCTCCGTGGTCATCCTTCTCCCAGCCCCGCTGTGTTTTCAGGATCTTGGGGGAAGCGTTTGGGTCTGAACAAGGCTCTCGGGCACAGGGTGGGATTCTTGGGGTGCAGGGCCAGGATTTGGACTCGATGCTCCCTGTGGGTCCCTTGCAGCCCAGGAAATGCTGCGATCCTGTGCCTCTGAGGGTGAAATAAAGGGGAGCGGTGGCGTTTGTGCCCGCTGTGTTCACGGCCCCGCCGGCTCAGGGCGGGTTAAAGGCGCAGCTGCCCCGAGACAGCGGGACCGGCCGGGGCTGCTCGCTCCCGGTGCTGCCGCCTCGTGGGGAGAGCCCGGCACTGCAGCCCGGAACGGCGCTGGACCACGGGATGGGCGTGGAACAGCAGCGCAGGGGATGCTGAGGCAGCCCAGGGAATGCTGCGGTCCCAGGGAAGGCTGAGGCGTCCCCTGCCCGGGGCACTCGGCAGCAAACCCCTGATGTTGAGCAGAAAAAGGAAAGTTCTGGGTTAGTGGGAGGAGGTTTCTGGAATGGAGCTGGGACAGGTGCTGATCCACGCATGGAATCACGGGCTGGTTTGGCTTGGAAGGGACCACCAGGATCATTTACACTCTGTTTGTTGTCTGATTGCACAGCGAAGAACATCCAGAACTGCCGCCTCACCCTCACGGACAGCAGGAATGTCTTCCATAGCTCTTGTTTTGGAATGGGAATGGCTGTTGGGAGCTCTGGCAGGACCAGGTAAGAAGAGAAATGGGATCATTGTGGCTGCTGCTGGAGGTGGTTTTCTGCTTTCCGGCTGTTCTTCTCATTGATCCTTTCACAGCAGTGTTCCTGGGCACATTTGAGGGTAATTCCAGGAATCTGAAACCAGATAAAAACTGGTGGGGAAAAAATGTGAACGCGATCCATTTCTGGTAGTTCCAAGCTTCTCCCACAACACCGTTCCAGGGGAAAGCTGATAAAAGGGTAAAGATGCAGAGGAACAAGTGCTGTAAAGCCCCCTGGCGCTCTGAGAGAGCAAACCTTCCAGTACTCCCAGCAGATCTCTTGGAGAAAGTGTGGGATCGCAAGGTTTTCCAGGAAAGCAAAACAAGGGTGGAGATGAGGGAATGGGCTTCCAGTTCTTCCTTGAGCTGAAAGCCTGGGGGAATTGAGAGGGGCCACAAGAACTGTTTGTGTAGGCAAATGGGAGTTTGGGGGCTGAATCTGAGTTTCCCTCTGGGGCATTTTTGAGGGAAAAGCTGAGGTGCTGTTTAAGGGAGAGAATGCAGATTTTTGGGGTGGAAAAGGTTGAATCAATATTGTAGAGGAAGTAAAACGCTGGGGGTAAAAGTGGATGCAGTCTGGAGGGGACAGATTGAATATTTTGGAGGCAAAATGGGGAACTGAGTAGTGGAGAGATGGGGAACATTTTGGAGGCAACACTTGACAAACTCTCTGGGGTGGAGAACGACCACATTGAGGGAAAAATGAGGTGATGAGCAGTGGGCACGTAGGGAAGGTCGTGGGGGTAAATCTTGAGAAAAGCCCCGTGGTATTCAAGAAATCCTTGGAAGCAGGACTGAGGAATTCAGTGGTGGAAAAATAGGGGAATTTTGCGGGGGTAAAACTTTAAAAGATCTAAGAGTTGAGAGTGTGTGTTTTTAGGTAGAAAGGATGTCTTGTTGAAGTTGGGCGTCTGGATTGTGGCATTTATGGATCCAGAAAGTAGAAGATAAAGGAGACTCCCAAAGCCTCGGTAGCTGTGTTAAGAAATCCGTCCCAGGGAAGAAAGGTACCTAAACCTCCTAGAAGTAGGGACTAATTAGCATGGGAAGGGGAAAACCCACCCCCAGTGGGAGAGAGCGCGCCGGGTAAGGGAAGAGAAGGATGCCCTTAAGAAGAAGTAGGGAAGGTGAATTTCTCGGCTTGCTGAAATGTATCCAAAAGTTTGGAATCTGGGTCTGTGTGGAGGCCGGGATTTTCTCGGCCATATGCAGAGCCCAGCACTAGGAATAAAGGAATTCCAGGCTTTACAACGCCAAAAATGCAGTACCAGAGAGTTCTGTTATCCCGAGGACTTGGGGGATACTTGGCAAAAATTTCCGGGGGCCCAGGCTGGACCGAGCTTTTAACGCTCCCCGGATTCACGGGATCGGGGATTCCAGCGTGCCCTGCACGGGTTTTTTCAGGGAAGTCCCAAATCCTTCGTGTGAGCACGAAGCAGAATCCCCTGGGAGCTGTGAAGGCAACAGGATATTTCTTGGGAATTTTGAAGGGTTGGGTGAGTCCTCAGTGTTAGGTTGGAATGAACGCAAATTGTCCGGGAGTTGCTGGTTTGGGGATGGCCGGGTCTGGGTTTGGATTTGTGGGCACCGAGTGTTCCTTGTGTCAGCTTTAGGTCTTCTGGATTGGTGGGAGTAGTCAGAGAAAAGAGAAGGCAATTGAAATGCGGAGCTCCATTCCCGGAGAAATGGTCGGGATGGGAGAGGAAAGGCTGTGGAGCTGCTGGGAGCTCGTGGAGAACGAAAGGATCTGAGGCCTGGAGGCAAAAGCTGTGGAACAAAGCCTGAAAAGGGTGTGGGGTGGGGCGGGAGGGGGAGGAGGGCACCGTGGTGGGGGGAAAGAGGGAAAGGATCCCTGCTCCGGGAATCCAGCAGGGACCAGGAGAGGATCATTTTCCATCCACTGCTCTCAGTGGAATCCTAATAAGGACGGTGGAAGGGAAGTGATTCGTTTGTTCTTAGGTTTGGAATGAAAGGTGCTCTTGCAGAGGGGACTATTGACCTGTTAAAATTCTGTTGGATACAGGAAAAGAGGGAGGAAGCAAGCAGCTGGGGAATGAAGGGGTGGATTTTTTGGTGGATACAGGGAAAGACACGGGAAGGGGCTCTCAAGTAAAATACACCTCACGGGCAGCACCAGGAGAAGCCTCAAGTGCCCTTTTTTTCCAAGCTCTGACATTCCAGAGGAGTAAGCAGTGGTCAGCCCATCACTTTCTGTATTCCTTGGATGCCCAGTGCTTTGTTGGGAAGAGATAATATTTGGAAATGAACAAATCCGGGGATGTAATTTCCTGATAGTAAAGCCCCAGAGAGCCTGGTTTTGATATCCTTCCAGCACCCAAACGCAGCAGAGGGAATCCTGGCGGAGCTGGAAAACGCTGTCGCTCCGTCGGTGGAATTCCTGGGAACTGGAAAGCAGCAGAAGCAGCAAGAACAGAGTTGGAAGCAGGCTCCAGCCGGGTAAGGCAGACACCAAATCCTTTGGAACTGGGCAGGGGTGGGAAGAACGAATTCTTACATTTGTAGCCCAGGGATTCCTGAGCAGGATCCCGGCAGGGAAGACTGCAGGGATCAGGCTGGGGCCTGATCGCAGCTGGGGGCAGCGAGCCTTGGAATTGGCTGAAGGGAAGAAAGAGGGATCCTTTGAGCACAAGGATCAGGTGTCAAATGCGGAGATGGCATCAGACAATTCCTCGGGAGGGTTTAGTTCCTGGGCCAAATCGATCTCCTGCCTTGTGAAGGAGCTCAGAGAGCTGGGAAGAGCCCAAGCAACGCAGGGAATGCACCGGCAGATAAAAGTGCCGGGGAACGGTGGGGAAAAGCATCCGAACAGGGGGCCTCGTTTTGTACAGGGACGGTGCAAAAAATTGTCCGAAAGAATAGGAATGGAATGGGATTTTACGTATTCCTCGGAGGCCACAATCCAGTGGGAAGGCTGAGAGAAAGAAACAAGGCCTAAAAAGGCAGATGAGCCAAATCTGCCCAAAGCCTCCAATGGCCACATTCCCTGGCATTGCTGAGGACTTCAGCCAAGCTCCAAGCAAAAGGTGAGCCCCTGATTTTGGTGCCAAGGGAAACTCCAAGTTAAGAATGATCCAAATATGAAGCGCTTCTCACAAAACTCAGCTTTGCAAACCTTTCTTTGGGCTAAAAAAGAAAAGATGGGAATGCCCTTGGCAGAAAAGCAGCTGTGAGGCACAGCAGGCTTCAAATGCCTGTCAGCAGGAGCTCCAGGAGAAACGGCTGCTGGCTCCGGGCATCCTGGGCTTTCCAGGCAGGTTTTGTAGCGGATTGCAAGGCAGTTTTCCTGCCTCTGGGGGGTGGCACCTGCATCCCGCTGGAAAGGGAAAATGTGGAGAGAGGGGCAAGCGGGAAGACGGTTGCTGCTGTGTGTCCTTGGATTGCAGTTCCTCCCGGTGAGTCTGTGCTGCTGGAAGTTTGAAGGAGATCAGTCCTGGAGTACGTGTGGGTTCACCTGTGGGGTTTGGGAGCGACGCTGGACATGAAATTCCAGGGATGTTCCCTTTGCTGGAGTGAGAAGCAGTGGAAGCACTTTGCTGTCTGCTTCTTCATCGCCTTCGCCTCGGTCCCCTGGGGCTCCAGGTAATCCCCTCTCACCTTTGCTTTTCCAAGGGTCTCTAAATGAGGGCTTGAGCTTTGGTGTAGCTCCCTTTACAGGGAAGATCTGTTCCAGGAAAGGTCTCCTGGTCTGGCCCGATGGCGTTGCAGGAAGAGCAGGAAACCCCACAGCTCCTGTGGCTCCCTCATCCGATTTGCCTGCAGGCAGCAGCAAGGATCATTCCCAAGTGTCATCCCCTGGCTCCGTGACTCGGTGAGGTTGTGTTCCCCCAAAGGCCAGGGGCCGCTTTGTTTTGCAGCTCACGAAAGCCCAGCTCGGTGGTGCTGGGTTTGGTTTTTGTGTGTAATGAAGGCACTAAAAAATTCCCCTCCTTCCCTGGCACAGCCCTGGAGTGGGAGCAGATTCCCCTTATCCCGGAGTTATCCCGCTCCTGCCCTGGATCCCTGCGGTGCCGTGTGTTCTCCAAGCTCACAGCACTGCTGGCTCTAAACAAGAAAAACAATCCCTGTTCCTTCTCTTCTCCGTCCTTGATGTTCCCAGGCCCTGCATCTCCCTGGCTATTCCCTGTGGGAGTCTTCATCTCCATCCCACCTTATCCCGATCAGGTAAGGGTCTGAGACGTGTTTAGCAGCAAATGCATTCCTGTGAAGAAAGCCAAGAGCAAAGAGCATCCAGATGCAGAGAAGTCTTTAGAAAAGCGTTCCAGACGTGCAAATGAGGGATGTGTCTTCCTGCATCTCCTGTTGTTTTTCTCTGTCACGTTTTGGAAGGGTTTCTCTCAGTGATTTCCTGCAGTCCAGGTGCGTCCCTTCTTTTGTCCAAATCCAGTGCCAGAGGATCGAACAACTGACGAGTGGGGCCTGGGATGAAAACGGTTCTCCTAAAATGAGGGAAACAATGCTAGAAGAGAAATGAGCATCCTTTTAATGCCTGGAATAAAAATGCTGGAAAAGGGCACTTTTTATTTGATATGGTGTCATTCTCCTTTTTTTTTCCATAGCTAAAACTCCACGGTGAGCAATCAGAGCAGAAATAGGAAATGCAGGAGTCTTGGATTCCACAGTGGGATTAACTTCCCTTTTCTGCTCTCTTTCAGGACAGGAAAAACCACTGAACTCGCCCCATCTTTGGGACCAAGAGCTTTGGTGCTGGAGTAGGCAAAGCCAGCTAGGGCCCCCCTTGTCCTGCCCATGGTGTGGGTCAGGGACAGGCTCCTCTTCTCCTCTGCGCTGGGATGAACTGCCTAGGGAATGCTATTACTGACAGCCCGGTCCCAGCCCCGGCTACTGGAAATGGGCAGAGATGAAGAGGCAAGTGCCAGAGTTGCTTGGGGATGATGGAATTGTGGTGTTTGGCTGTGCCCAGAGGGGCAGGTTGGGCATTTCTGTGTGTCTGAGGACCGGTTTGGGTGCTGGGGAGCCCGGGGAGCCGAGCTCTCAGTGCATTCCCAGCTCACCCGGGGGTGGGAGCTGGTGCAGGGCTGGGTGACAGCCTCTGGTCGGGCTCGGGGCAGGCCCTGGCCCCGGCACAGACACGCTGGGGTGGTTTGGGGCCTCTTGGGGAGCCGTGGGAGGAGAATGAGGGATGGTGCTGGGCGGAGCGATCGGCCTGCGCTCGTGTCAGCGCAGCCGTGCAGGGCACTGGGATCTGGGTAAAACACCGGCTCTCCTGGTCTTCAGGGAAGCAAGGTCTGTATTTATCCATACATATTTATCCCTACATATTTATCCCTATATTTATCCATGGATTATCCATATATGTTTATCCATATACATTTATCCATATTTTTATCCACGTATTTACCCATGAATTTATCCCTATATTTACGCATGTATTTCCCCAGGTATTTTATGAACACTCAAGTGCCATATCCATGTATTTTATGAGCACTTCCAGGGTTGGTGACTCCACCACTGCCCTGGGCAGCTGTTCCAGCGCTGGACAACCCTTCCCATGCTGGGCCAGGAGATGGATTCTGGAAATGCAGACTCTGAGGAGCTGGGGATTAAGGCAGCATTGGATTCCTTTATTCTCCCAGAAGGATAAAGGAGATTTATCCCCAGACGAACCAGAGGTGATCACACTGAGGTCATCAGTGGGATTTCTTCCTTACTCCCACAAATACCCACTGGGGTGACAGAGTTCCCTACAAGGGCGGTGTTGGAAGGAGCTGCTGGAATGTTTTGCTGTTTATTGGGATCCACAGGATGTTTGGTGTCTCTCAGAGCTGTTCCAGGCTTTCCACAGACCCAAACGCTCCTCACACTTCTCCTCAGAGTAGAGAGGTTTCCCAGAGTGCTGGTTTTTAATTTCAGATGCTGGGATAACGACACGGCTTCAGGAGGCAGGAGACTCATTGTGCTGTGCCTCAGTCCAGGCAGGGACAACCCCCAGCTAATAAAAACCTCTTTAAAGCACAAAAAGTCCCATTAAACTGATATTATAAAGGCTGCAAATTGAAGCAGGCCTCAATCAGAAAGCAGCAGAATTTAATTCCCCCCCCTTGCCCATTTGCATGATGATCTCCTTCCTAATTGCCCATCTACGCTTTTCCCACAGAAGTGCTGTCCCGAGGTTGGAGATGGTTCCAGCTTTATGGAGCTTTGATCTTTATCTGCTTTTACTTTTTACAGGGCACAGAACCCGAGAGTGGCAGCTGCTTTCCTCTTGTTCCTCCTGTGGCAGTGAACTGCTCTTCCCGAGGACGGCTGCAGGAATTCTCAGGCAGCAGAACGTATGGAATGCCAGGCACGCTACAGAATTCCAGTGGGAGCAGCAGGAACTTCTGTTCTTTACTGGCAGGGCTGTGCCATGAAGGGGAGCTCGGTGATATTGGTCAGCTCAGGGAATGAGCCTGGCTCATGGTAAGGAAATTCACTGTGCAGTTACTTCGGGCCCTTCTCCTTCTCCTCCTTCTCCTCCTTCTCCTCCTTCTCCTCCTTCTCCTCCTTCTCCTCCTTCTCCTCCTTCTCCTCCTTCTCCTCCTTCTCCTCCTCCTCCTTCTCCTTCTCCTTCTCCTCCTTCTCCTCCTTCTCCTCCTTCTCCTCCTTCTCCTCCTTCTCCTTCTCCTTCTCCCTCTCTTCCCAACACCAGTTCCAGACCTCAGTATAATCCATGTTCCCACAGCCTGACCTTGCAGTTTTCCCAGTTTAGCAGCCCCAGCCACACTTGCAGCCTCTCTGTCTGGACTTTGTCTTGCTGAAATCTCCCTTTGTTGATCCTTTGCTGCCTCACCTTTTATCCAGCAATAACGTGCAGTGGGTGGAAGCTTCTCAGAATTCCCTCCCTGTTCCACTGGAAACATTCCCAAGTGGAAGCAGCTGCACTGCCCATCAGCACTTGCCTGCTTTTAGGGGTGGTTGAGGCATGAAGGATGCAACAAATGGAGTTGGCTCCAAGGGGATGAAATGCTCCCCCTGAGGCTGCTCAGAGAGCTGGAGCTGAGGAATCCGGGTGGGAATCACTGCAGGAAAAAGGAAGGAAAAGAGAGCAGAGGAACAGGGATGCAATTCCAACCTCTCCAAGGACTGGGATGGGCACATTCACCAACACCATTTAATCTAGACACGATTTCTTCTTTGCCTCTGGCTGCCAGGAGCAGGATGAGCAGTTTAATGAGTTTAAATAGTGAATAGTTTAATTAGCTGGAAGAGACTGGATCAATAGCTGCTTAAACAAACAACTGGATCCCTGTTTCCAAGCTTGGATGTAGTTTTGGAAGGTTCCTGGCAGTTTGGCAGGGATTAGTGATGCTGAGAATGTGCTTTTTTGTGGGTTTGGGGCTTTTACTCCTGTTCACGTGGCTGCTCTTTTTCTTGTTGAGTGGAAAACAGGAGGGAAAGAGCAACGATGGAAGGAATTCCACTCTTGCTGCTTGAAGGGATGGATCAGGAAGGGAACAGGCTGCAGGGAATTTGGAGTGCAAACTGAGATCTCTCCGATATTTTCGGCTCAGTCAGTCCATCAGTGCTTGGTGGCTGTTTAGGCCACGTGCAAGGTGAATGATGGTGCACATGGCAGAGCTGCTGGTGGCTCCTTCCCCTGCCCGGCTGTCAGTCACCCTGCAGGGTGCTGGAGCAGCGTGCCAGAGGCCGTGGATCCTATGGATCCCATGGATCCCAGGGGCGTGATCAGGAGCCTGGGCCTGCTGGCCACTCCTTGCTCTCTCTTACCCTGATTTTTCAGCTCTGCAGCGAATCCAGCTTGAGTTTTTCAACCCCCTAGAAACCCAGGGACCTTTCATGTCTGTTCTCAGATCTGGGATTTAAATCCAGCCCTTATCAAAGCACCCCGTGACCAGGCAGGCCCTGAATCCCAGCAGGGATCTGATAAAGAGGGACCTGACATCCTAAAGAAACCCTTTGAAATCCTGCTGGGATTGATTTGTATCCATAATGGAGCCCCGAGCTCTCTGCCAGGGAGAGATGAAGCTGCTCCTTTGCTTTATTATCCTCAGGCCCTTCCCAGCTTTGAGGGAAATTCAGTCCCTCTTCAAGCCCCAAAATCATGGAAAAGCTCCTTTGTATCCTCTCCACAGCCCCTACGTGGATTAATCAACTTTTTATTTGATATGGTGTCATTCTCCTTTTTTTTCCATGGCTAAAACTCCACGGTGAGCAATCAGAGCAGAAATAGGAAATGCAGGAGTCTTGGATTCCACAGTGGGATTAACTTCCCTTTTCTGCTCTCTTTCAGGACAGGAAAAACCACTGAACTCGCCCCATCTTTGGGACCAAGAGCTTTGGTGCTGGAGTAGGCAAAGCCAGCTAGGGCCCCCCTTGTCCTGCCCATGGTGTGGGTCAGGGACAGGCTCCTCTTCTCCTCTGTGCTGGGATGAACTGCCTAGGGAATGCTATTACTGACAGCCCGGTCCTAGCCCCGGCTACTGGAAATGGGCGGAGGTGAAGAGGCAAGTGCCAGAGTTGCTTGGGGATGATGGAATTGTGGTGTTTGGCTGTGCCCAGAGGGGCAGGTTGGGCATTTCTGTGTGTCTGAGGACCGGTTTGGGTGCTGGGGAGCCCGGGGAGCCGAGCTCTCAGTGCATTCCCAGCTCACCGGGGGTGGGAGCTGGTGCAGGGCTCTGGTCGGGCTCGGGGCAGGCCCTGGCCCCGGCACAGACACGCTGGGGTGGTTTGGGGACGCTTGGGGAGCAATGGGAAGAAAATGAGGGATGGTGCTGGGCGGAGCGATTGGCCTGTGCTCGTGTCAGCGCAGCCGTGCAGGGCACTGGGATCTGGGTAAAACACCGGCTCTCCTGGTGTTCAGGGATGCAAGGTCTGAGGGACCGGATTTACTTGGGGCTTTCCAGGACAGCAGGAAGAAGAGGAAATGTGGTGCCAGAGGTGCGTCCCATCAGGTTGCAGTTCCCTCTTTCCCATTTCCATTTCCTCCTCAGTGCGGGTGTCCCCTGCAGCCCATGAGCACGGGGCCGGTGACAACTCCCTGTCTGTAGAGGGATTCCTTATGGAACAAGGGCAGATGACACTTGTGTGAGGCTTACGACTGTTAGAATTAGACTGGGATGGGTTTAAGGAAAACTAGAATCGTGTGTTAATCTTGCTGGTCAATGAACAAATGGAATCCACACTTCTATAAGAAAAAATAGAGTGTATGGAGCATATAGAAGAAGCTGTTTTTGCCTGCTGCTGCTGCTTGGCTTTATCATGTAACCCCATTCGAACTCTGCCTTCAAGACAGCTGTGAGACCGTGAAATAAAGAACTCAGCAGAACAGCAGCCTCCTCTGCTCTTTCACCCTGGTCCGAGAAGGAGGGGTACCCTGTCAAAGGCTCAACACTTGCCTTTCTGACTTTGTTTCTAAATTTCTACCTTTCTAATTTTGTTTGTTTCTATTTTTTTTGTTTCTATTTTTTTTGTTTGTTTGTTTCTAACTTTGTTTGTTTTCAACTTTCTCCCTTTAGAAATTTGTTTGTTTCTTGTATTTTACCTCTTTGTTTGTTTCTAAATTTCTGCCGTTGTAACTTTGTTTCTAACTTTCTACTTTTAAAATTTCATTTGTTTTTAACTTTTTACCATTCCTCCCAGCGAGGGCTGTGTGCAGAATACTAAAACCTGTTAAGTTCTTCACTTTTACGTCTATAGGCAAATGCTACTGATTTAGATGTAAATTCATTTTGAAATGAGCCAGCCCTCTCTCTCTACTCTGTCGCATACAGGAATATAAGAAGCTGGGAATAGAGATCCGCAGGTTTTGAGAATAAGGAGCCGGCGTTTTTCTGTAGGAAGGAAAGCAGCAAGCGCCTGGCCGCAGGAGCCGAGACGCTCGGGCTGCAGGAGCTGCAGAGCGCCCGGAGCCGGCTTTTCCCTGTGCTCTGTGCCTGCCCCCGGGCTGAGCTGGGCGGCGCTGCTGCCGCCCGGTGCCGGCTGAGCCGAGAGGGCGGCGGCCTCGGTGGCTGCCGAGCGTGGCAAGGAGCGGGAGCGAGCGGGGCCGGGTCTGTCAGCGGAGGGGAGGGGCGAAGGGCGGTTCGCAGCGCCAAGGGACACGGCCGTGCGTGAGCGGGGCCACAGCTATGGAAAGGAACGGGCGCCGTGCGGGGCGGCGACCGCGGGGAATGACAGCGCGGGGGGCGGCCCGGCGGGGCCGGTTTTGCCGGGCAGCAGAGGCGCGGTCGCAGCGCGACCCGGGCGGGAGGCACCGGGCGGGCACGGTCGGAATCGAGCCGCCCGCGTGTCGCTCTCAAGGAGGCGGCTCGGAAAGGAAGGCGCAGTTCCGCGCTCTCGGGACGGCGTTAAGTGACGTTTTTATTAGAATATGACAGTCTTTATTTTATTTTATTATTTTATTATCTGCCAGGACCTTGCAGAGGGTGGTTTACACTTCCGCCACACTCAAGATGGCGGACGCAGTAGGCCCCCTGCGAGAGGTGTCCCTGCCGATGCCTGCCGCCGGTCGCGGAGCCGTCGCCCGCCTCCGGCGCGGCTGACCCCGCCAGCCGTGTCCTCGCACCGGGAAGCACGGCGGAAAATCGCGCGGAAAGCGCGGGGCCGGCGTCGGAGTCCGGGCCGGATTCAGGCAGCCGACTAGACAGAAGCCCTTGTGAGGGGCGGCGGGGGCCCTAAGTGTACCACACTAAAGATGGCGGCTCGACCGGAAGTGGCTTCTGCCAGCACCCAAGATGGCGGCGAAGGGCGGAAGTGTCGTCACTGCCACACTCAAGATGGCGGTCGTGTGCACTGTTTTCTGACCTTCTCAATATGGCGGCAGGGAAGGCCCCCCCAAGCTGCGTCTACTCGGCTGCCTGAACGCGACGCCGACGCCGACGCCAGCCCAGCGCTTGCACGCAATTTTCTGAGGCGTTTCCCGCTACGCGGACACCGACTGTGGGGTCAGCGGCGCCTGGGGCAGGCGGGAGCATTCAGGCAGTCGAATAGACGGAGCGGGGGGGGGGGGGGGGGTCCTTCCGGCCGCCATCTTGAGAAGGTCGAATAGCCACATCGGTGCGGTACCGGTGACTTCCGCCCTTCTTCGCCAGGAGCGGCGATGGCGGGGAGCCCGGGGAGCAGCGCTGCCGGGCCGGGGGCACCGGGGCGGGTGCTCCGGGCTCGGAGGTGAGCGGGGAACGGGGACAGCCCCGAGCGGACGGTGGGGGCCGCGGGGGATCGGTATTCCGGCCCAGGGATGAGTGTTCCGGCACAGGGGTGGCTGTCCCGGCACAGGGATGCGTTCATGGACTGTCTAATAATGTTATTTAACGATCGTGCAAGGAGATCTGTATAAAAAAATCCTCCGTGGTCATCCTTCTCCCAGCCCCGCTGTGTTTTCAGGATCTTGGGGGAAGCGTTTGGGTCTGAACAAGGCTCTCGGGCACAGGGTGGGATTCTTGGGGTGCAGGGCCAGGATTTGGACTCGATGCTCCCTGTGGGTCCCTTGCAGCCCAGGAAATGCTGCGATCCTGTGCCTCTGAGGGTGAAATAAAGGGGAGCGGTGGCGTTTGTGCCCGCTGTGTTCACGGCCCCGCCGGCTCAGGGCGGGTTAAAGGCGCAGCTGCCCCGAGACAGCGGGACCGGCCGGGGCTGCTCGCTCCCGGTGCTGCCGCCTCGTGGGGAGAGCCCGGCACTGCAGCCCGGAACGGCGCTGGACCACGGGATGGGCGTGGAACAGCAGCGCAGGGGATGCTGAGGCAGCCCAGGGAATGCTGCGGTCCCAGGGAAGGCTGAGGCGTCCCCTGCCCGGGGCACTCGGCAGCAAACCCCTGATGTTGAGCAGAAAAAGGAAAGTTCTGGGTTAGTGGGAGGAGGTTTCTGGAATGGAGCTGGGACAGGTGCTGATCCACGCATGGAATCACGGGCTGGTTTGGCTTGGAAGGGACCACCAGGATCATTTACACTCTGTTTGTTGTCTGATTGCACAGCGAAGAACATCCAGAACTGCCGCCTCACCCTCACGGACAGCAGGAATGTCTTCCATAGCTCTTGTTTTGGAATGGGAATGGCTGTTGGGAGCTCTGGCAGGACCAGGTAAGAAGAGAAATGGGATCATTGTGGCTGCTGCTGGAGGTGGTTTTCTGCTTTCCGGCTGTTCTTCTCATTGATCCTTTCACAGCAGTGTTCCTGGGCACATTTGAGGGTAATTCCAGGAATCTGAAACCAGATAAAAACTGGTGGGGAAAAAATGTGAACGCGATCCATTTCTGGTAGTTCCAAGCTTCTCCCACAACACCGTTCCAGGGGAAAGCTGATAAAAGGGTAAAGATGCAGAGGAACAAGTGCTGTAAAGCCCCCTGGCGCTCTGAGAGAGCAAACCTTCCAGTACTCCCAGCAGATCTCTTGGAGAAAGTGTGGGATCGCAAGGTTTTCCAGGAAAGCAAAACAAGGGTGGAGATGAGGGAATGGGCTTCCAGTTCTTCCTTGAGCTGAAAGCCTGGGGGAATTGAGAGGGGCCACAAGAACTGTTTGTGTAGGCAAATGGGAGTTTGGGGGCTGAATCTGAGTTTCCCTCTGGGGCATTTTTGAGGGAAAAGCTGAGGTGCTGTTTAAGGGAGAGAATGCAGATTTTTGGGGTGGAAAAGGTTGAATCAATATTGTAGAGGAAGTAAAACGCTGGGGGTAAAAGTGGATGCAGTCTGGAGGGGACAGATTGAATATTTTGGAGGCAAAATGGAGAACTGAGTAGTGGAGAGATGGGGAACATTTTGGAGGCAACACTTGACAAACTCTCTGGGGTGGAGAACGACCACATTGAGGGAAAAATGAGGTGATGAGCAGTGGGCACGTAGGGAAGGTCGTGGGGGTAAATCTTGAGAAAAGCCCCGTGGTATTCAAGAAATCCTTGGAAGCAGGACTGAGGAATTCAGTGGTGGAAAAATAGGGGAATTTTGCGGGGGTAAAACTTTAAAAGATCTAAGAGTTGAGAGTGTGTGTTTTTAGGTAGAAAGGATGTCTTGTTGAAGTTGGGCGTCTGGATTGTGGCATTTATGGATCCAGAAAGTAGAAGATAAAGGAGACTCCCAAAGCCTCGGTAGCTGTGTTAAGAAATCCGTCCCAGGGAAGAAAGGTACCTAAACCTCCTAGAAGTAGGGACTAATTAGCATGGGAAGGGGAAAACCCACCCCCAGTGGGAGAGAGCGCGCCGGGTAAGGGAAGAGAAGGATGCCCTTAAGAAGAAGTAGGGAAGGTGAATTTCTCGGCTTGCTGAAATGTATCCAAAAGTTTGGAATCTGGGTCTGTGTGGAGGCCGGGATTTTCTCGGCCATATGCAGAGCCCAGCACTAGGAATAAAGGAATTCCAGGCTTTACAACGCCAAAAATGCAGTACCAGAGAGTTCTGTTATCCCGAGGACTTGGGGGATACTTGGCAAAAATTTCCGGGGGCCCAGGCTGGACCGAGCTTTTAACGCTCCCCGGATTCACGGGATCGGGGATTCCAGCGTGCCCTGCACGGGTTTTTTCAGGGAAGTCCCAAATCCTTCGTGTGAGCACGAAGCAGAATCCCCTGGGAGCTGTGAAGGCAACAGGATATTTCTTGGGAATTTTGAAGGATTGGGTGAGTCCTCAGTGTTAGGTTGGAATGAACGCAAATTGTCCGGGAGTTGCTGGTTTGGGGATGGCCGGGTCTGGGTTTGGATTTGTGGGCACCGAGTGTTCCTTGTGTCAGCTTTAGGTCTTCTGGATTGGTGGGAGTAGTCAGAGAAAAGAGAAGGCAATTGAAATGCGGAGCTCCATTCCCGGAGAAATGGTCGGGATGGGAGAGGAAAGGCTGTGGAGCTGCTGGGAGCTCGTGGAGAACGAAAGGATCTGAGGCCTGGAGGCAAAAGCTGTGGAACAAAGCCTGAAAAGGGTGTGGGGTGGGGCGGGAGGGGGAGGAGGGCACCGTGGTGGGGGGAAAGAGGGAAAGGATCCCTGCTCCGGGAATCCAGCAGGGACCAGGAGAGGATCATTTTCCATCCACTGCTCTCAGTGGAATCCTAATAAGGACGGTGGAAGGGAAGTGATTCGTTTGTTCTTAGGTTTGGAATGAAAGGTGCTCTTGCAGAGGGGACTATTGACCTGTTAAAATTCTGTTGGATACAGGAAAAGAGGGAGGAAGCAAGCAGCTGGGGAATGAAGGGGTGGATTTTTTGGTGGATACAGGGAAAGACACGGGAAGGGGCTCTCAAGTAAAATACACCTCACGGGCAGCACCAGGAGAAGCCTCAAGTGCCCTTTTTTTCCAAGCTCTGACATTCCAGAGGAGTAAGCAGTGGTCAGCCCATCACTTTCTGTATTCCTTGGATGCCCAGTGCTTCGTTGGGAAGAGATAATATTTGGAAATGAACAAATCCGGGGATGTAATTTCCTGATAGTAAAGCCCCAGAGAGCCTGGTTTTGATATCCTTCCAGCACCCAAACGCAGCAGAGGGAATCCTGGCGGAGCTGGAAAACGCTGTCGCTCCGTCGGTGGAATTCCTGGGAACTGGAAAGCAGCAGAAGCAGCAAGAACAGAGTTGGAAGCAGGCTCCAGCCGGGTAAGGCAGACACCAAATCCTTTGGAACTGGGCAGGGGTGGGAAGAACGAATTCTTACATTTGTAGCCCAGGGATTCCTGAGCAGGATCCCGGCAGGGAAGACTGCAGGGATCAGGCTGGGGCCTGATCGCAGCTGGGGGCAGCGAGCCTTGGAATTGGCTGAAGGGAAGAAAGAGGGATCCTTTGAGCACAAGGATCAGGTGTCAAATGCGGAGATGGCATCAGACAATTCCTCGGGAGGGTTTAGTTCCTGGGCCAAATCGATCTCCTGCCTTGTGAAGGAGCTCAGAGAGCTGGGAAGAGCCCAAGCAACGCAGGGAATGCACCGGCAGATAAAAGTGCCGGGGAACGGTGGGGAAAAGCATCCGAACAGGGGGCCTCGTTTTGTACAGGGACGGTGCAAAAAATTGTCCGAAAGAATAGGAATGGAATGGGATTTTACGTATTCCTCGGAGGCCACAATCCAGTGGGAAGGCTGAGAGAAAGAAACAAGGCCTAAAAAGGCAGATGAGCCAAATCTGCCCAAAGCCTCCAATGGCCACATTCCCTGGCATTGCTGAGGACTTCAGCCAAGCTCCAAGCAAAAGGTGAGCCCCTGATTTTGGTGCCAAGGGAAACTCCAAGTTAAGAATGATCCAAATATGAAGCGCTTCTCACAAAACTCAGCTTTGCAAACCTTTCTTTGGGCTAAAAAAGAAAAGATGGGAATGCCCTTGGCAGAAAAGCAGCTGTGAGGCACAGCAGGCTTCAAATGCCTGTCAGCAGGAGCTCCAGGAGAAACGGCTGCTGGCTCCGGGCATCCTGGGCTTTCCAGGCAGGTTTTGTAGCGGATTGCAAGGCAGTTTTCCTGCCTCTGGGGGGTGGCACCTGCATCCCGCTGGAAAGGGAAAATGTGGAGAGAGGGGCAAGCGGGAAGACGGTTGCTGCTGTGTGTCCTTGGATTGCAGTTCCTCCCGGTGAGTCTGTGCTGCTGGAAGTTTGAAGGAGATCAGTCCTGGAGTACGTGTGGGTTCACCTGTGGGGTTTGGGAGCGACGCCGGCCATGAAATTCCAGGGATGTTCCCTTTGCTGGAGTGAGAAGCAGTGGAAGCACTTTGCTGTCTGCTTCTTCATCGCCTTCGCCTCGGTCCCCTGGGGCTCCAGGTAATCCCCTCTCACCTTTGCTTTTCCAAGGGTCTCTAAATGAGGGCTTGAGCTTTGGTGTAGCTCCCTTTACAGGGAAGATCTGTTCCAGGAAAGGTCTCCTGGTCTGGCCCGATGGCGTTGCAGGAAGAGCAGGAAACCCCACAGCTCCTGTGGCTCCCTCATCCGATTTGCCTGCAGGCAGCAGCAAGGATCATTCCCAAGTGTCATCCCCTGGCTCCGTGACTCGGTGAGGTTGTGTTCCCCCAAAGGCCAGGGGCCGCTTTGTTTTGCAGCTCACGAAAGCCCAGCTCGGTGGTGCTGGGTTTGGTTTTTGTGTGTAATGAAGGCACTAAAAAATTCCCCTCCTTCACTGGCACAGCCCTGGAGTGGGAGCAGATTCCCCTTATCCCGCAGTTATCCCGCTCCTGCCCTGGATCCCTGCGGTGCCGTGTGTTCTCCAAGCTCACAGCACTGCTGGCTCTAAACAAGAAAAACAATCCCTGTTCCTTCTCTTCTCCGTCCTTGATGTTCCCAGGCCCTGCATCTCCCTGGCTATTCCCTGTGGGAGTCTTCATCTCCATCCCACCTTATCCCGATCAGGTAAGGGTCTGAGACGTGTTTAGCAGCAAATGCATTCCTGTGAAGAAAGCCAAGAGCAAAGAGCATCCAGATGCAGAGAAGTCTTTAGAAAAGCGTTCCAGACGTGCAAATGAGGGATGTGTCTTCCTGCATCTCCTGTTGTTTTTCTCTGTCACGTTTTGGAAGGGTTTCTCTCAGTGATTTCCTGCAGTCCAGGTGCGTCCCTTCTTTTGTCCAAATCCAGTGCCAGAGGATCGAACAACTGACGAGTGGGGCCTGGGATGAAAACGGTTCTCCTAAAATGAGGGAAACAATGCTAGAAGAGAAATGAGCATCCTTTTAATGCCTGGAATAAAAATGCTGGAAAAGGGCACTTTTTATTTGATATGGTGTCATTCTCCTTTTTTTTTCCATAGCTAAAACTCCACGGTGAGCAATCAGAGCAGAAATAGGAAATGCAGGAGTCTTGGATTCCACAGTGGGATTAACTTCCCTTTTCTGCTCTCTTTCAGGACAGGAAAAACCACTGAACTCGCCCCATCTTTGGGACCAAGAGCTTTGGTGCTGGAGTAGGCAAAGCCAGCTAGGGCCCCCCTTGTCCTGCCCATGGTGTGGGTCAGGGACAGGCTCCTCTTCTCCTCTGCGCTGGGATGAACTGCCTAGGGAATGCTATTTCTGACAGCCCGGTCCCAGCCCCGGCTACTGGAAATGGGCAGAGATGAAGAGGCAAGTGCCAGAGTTGCTTGGGGATGATGGAATTGTGGTGTTTGGCTGTGCCCAGAGGGGCAGGTTGGGCATTTCTGTGTGTCTGAGGACCGGTTTGGGTGCTGGGGAGCCCGGGGAGCCGAGCTCTCAGTGCATTCCCAGCTCACCCGGGGGTGGGAGCTGGTGCAGGGCTGGGTGACAGCCTCTGGTCGGGCTCGGGGCAGGCCCTGGCCCCGGCACAGACACGCTGGGGTGGTTTGGGGCCTCTTGGGGAGCCGTGGGAGGAGAATGAGGGATGGTGCTGGGCGGAGCGATCGGCCTGCGCTCGTGTCAGCGCAGCCGTGCAGGGCACTGGGATCTGGGTAAAACACCGGCTCTCCTGGTCTTCAGGGAAGCAAGGTCTGTATTTATCCATACATATTTATCCCTACATATTTATCCCTATATTTATCCATGGATTATCCATATATGTTTATCCATATACATTTATCCATATTTTTATCCACGTATTTACCCATGAATTTATCCCTATATTTACGCATGTATTTCCCCAGGTATTTTATGAACACTCAAGTGCCATATCCATGTATTTTATGAGCACTTCCAGGGTTGGTGACTCCACCACTGCCCTGGGCAGCTGTTCCAGCGCTGGACAACCCTTCCCATGCTGGGCCAGGAGATGGATTCTGGAAATGCAGACTCTGAGGAGCTGGGGATTAAGGCAGCATTGGATTCCTTTATTCTCCCAGAAGGATAAAGGAGATTTATCCCCAGACGAACCAGAGGTGATCACACTGAGGTCATCAGTGGGATTTCTTCCTTACTCCCACAAATACCCACTGGGGTGACAGAGTTCCCTACAAGGGCGGTGTTGGAAGGAGCTGCTGGAATGTTTTGCTGTTTATTGGGATCCACAGGATGTTTGGTGTCTCTCAGAGCTGTTCCAGGCTTTCCACAGACCCAAACGCTCCTCACACTTCTCCTCAGAGTAGAGAGGTTTCCCAGAGTGCTGGTTTTTAATTTCAGATGCTGGGATAACGACACGGCTTCAGGAGGCAGAAGACTCATTGTGCTGTGCCTCAGTCCAGGCAGGGACAACCCCCAGCTAATAAAAACCTCTTTAAAGCACAAAAAGTCCCATTAAACTGATATTATAAAGGCTGCAAATTGAAGCAGGCCTCAATCAGAAAGCAGCAGAATTTAATTCCCCCCCCTTGCCCATTTGCATGATGATCTCCTTCCTAATTGCCCATCTACGCTTTTCCCACAGAAGTGCTGTCCCGAGGTTGGAGATGGTTCCAGCTTTATGGAGCTTTGATCTTTATCTGCTTTTACTTTTTACAGGGCACAGAACCCGAGAGTGGCAGCTGCTTTCCTCTTGTTCCTCCTGTGGCAGTGAACTGCTCTTCCCGAGGACGGCTGCAGGAATTCTCAGGCAGCAGAATGTATGGAATGCCAGGCACGCTACAGAATTCCAGTGGGAGCAGCAGGAACTTCTGTTCTTTACTGGCAGGGCTGTGCCATGAAGGGGAGCTCGGTGATATTGGTCAGCTCAGGGAATGAGCCTGGCTCATGGTAAGGAAATTCACTGTGCAGTTACTTCGGGCCCTTCTCCTTCTCCTCCTTCTCCTCCTTCTCCTCCTTCTCCTCCTTCTCCTCCTTCTCCTCCTTCTCCTCCTTCTCCTCCTTCTCCTCCTTCTCCTCCTTCTCCTCCTTCTCCTTCTCCTCCTTCTCCTCCTTCTCCTCCTTCTCCTCCTTCTCCTCCTTCTCCTCCTTCTCCTCCTTCTCCTCCTTCTCCTCCTTCTCCTCCTTCTCCTCCTTCTCCTCCTTCTCCTCCTTCTCCTCCTTCTCCTCCTTCTCCTCCTTCTCCTCCTTCTCCTCCTTCTCCTTCTCCTTCTCCTTCTCCCTCTCTTCCCAACACCAGTTCCAGACCTCAGTATAATCCATGTTCCCACAGCCTGACCTTGCAGTTTTCCCAGTTTAGCAGCCCCAGCCACACTTGCAGCCTCTCTGTCTGGACTTTGTCTTGCTGAAATCTCCCTTTGTTGATCCTTTGCTGCCTCACCTTTTATCCAGCAATAACGTGCAGTGGGTGGAAGCTTCTCAGAATTCCCTCCCTGTTCCACTGGAAACATTCCCAAGTGGAAGCAGCTGCACTGCCCATCAGCACTTGCCTGCTTTTAGGGGTGGTTGAGGCATGAAGGATGCAACAAATGGAGTTGGCTCCAAGGGGATGAAATGCTCCCCCTGAGGCTGCTCAGAGAGCTGGAGCTGAGGAATCCGGGTGGGAATCACTGCAGGAAAAAGGAAGGAAAAGAGAGCAGAGGAACAGGGATGCAATTCCAACCTCTCCAAGGACTGGGATGGGCACATTCACCAACACCATTTAATCTAGACACGATTTCTTCTTTGCCTCTGGCTGCCAGGAGCAGGATGAGCAGTTTAATGAGTTTAAATAGTGAATAGTTTAATTAGCTGGAAGAGACTGGATCAATAGCTGCTTAAACAAACAACTGGATCCCTGTTTCCAAGCTTGGATGTAGTTTTGGAAGGTTCCTGGCAGTTTGGCAGGGATTAGTGATGCTGAGAATGTGCTTTTTTGTGGGTTTGGGGCTTTTACTCCTGTTCACGTGGCTGCTCTTTTTCTTGTTGAGTGGAAAACAGGAGGGAAAGAGCAACGATGGAAGGAATTCCACTCTTGCTGCTTGAAGGGATGGATCAGGAAGGGAACAGGCTGCAGGGAATTTGGAGTGCAAACTGAGATCTCTCCGATATTTTCGGCTCAGTCAGTCCATCAGTGCTTGGTGGCTGTTTAGGCCACGTGCAAGGTGAATGATGGTGCACATGGCAGAGCTGCTGGTGGCTCCTTCCCCTGCCCGGCTGTCAGTCACCCTGCAGGGTGCTGGAGCAGCGTGCCAGAGGCCGTGGATCCTATGGATCCCATGGATCCCAGGGGCGTGATCAGGAGCCTGGGCCTGCTGGCCACTCCTTGCTCTCTCTTACCCTGATTTTTCAGCTCTGCAGCGAATCCAGCTTGAGTTTTTCAACCCCCTAGAAACCCAGGGACCTTTCATGTCTGTTCTCAGATCTGGGATTTAAATCCAGCCCTTATCAAAGCACCCCGTGACCAGGCAGGCCCTGAATCCCAGCAGGGATCTGATAAAGAGGGACCTGACATCCTAAAGAAACCCTTTGAAATCCTGCTGGGATTGATTTGTATCCATAATGGAGCCCCGAGCTCTCTGCCAGGGAGAGATGAAGCTGCTCCTTTGCTTTATTATCCTCAGGCCCTTCCCAGCTTTGAGGGAAATTCAGTCCCTCTTCAAGCCCCAAAATCATGGAAAAGCTCCTTTGTATCCTCTCCACAGCCCCTACGTGGATTAATCAACTTTTTATTTGATATGGTGTCATTCTCCTTTTTTTTCCATGGCTAAAACTCCACGGTGAGCAATCAGAGCAGAAATAGGAAATGCAGGAGTCTTGGATTCCACAGTGGGATTAACTTCCCTTTTCTGCTCTCTTTCAGGACAGGAAAAACCACTGAACTCGCCCCATCTTTGGGACCAAGAGCTTTGGTGCTGGAGTAGGCAAAGCCAGCTAGGGCCCCCCTTGTCCTGCCCATGGTGTGGGTCAGGGACAGGCTCCTCTTCTCCTCTGTGCTGGGATGAACTGCCTAGGGAATGCTATTACTGACAGCCCGGTCCTAGCCCCGGCTACTGGAAATGGGCAGAGGTGAAGAGGCAAGTGCCAGAGTTGCTTGGGGATGATGGAATTGTGGTGTTTGGCTGTGCCCAGAGGGGCAGGTTGGGCATTTCTGTGTGTCTGAGGACCGGTTTGGGTGCTGGGGAGCCCGGGGAGCCGAGCTCTCAGTGCATTCCCAGCTCACCGGGGGTGGGAGCTGGTGCAGGGCTCTGGTCGGGCTCGGGGCAGGCTCTGGCCCCGGCACAGACACGCTGGGGTGGTTTGGGGACGCTTGGGGAGCAATGGGAAGAAAATGAGGGATGGTGCTGGGCGGAGCGATCGGCCTGTGCTCGTGTCAGCGCAGCCGTGCAGGGCACTGGGATCTGGGTAAAACACCGGCTCTCCTGGTGTTCAGGGATGCAAGGTCTGAGGGACCGGATTTACTTGGGGTTTTCCAGGACAGCAGGAAGAAGAGGAAATGTGGTGCCAGAGGTGCGTCCCATCAGGTTGCAGTTCCCTCTTTCCCATTTCCATTTCCTCCTCAGTGCGGGTGTCCCCTGCAGCCCATGAGCACGGGGCCGGTGACAACTCCCTGTCTGTAGAGGGATTCCTTATGGAACAAGGGCAGATGACACTTGTGTGAGGCTTACGACTGTTAGAATTAGACTGGGATGGGTTTAAGGAAAACTAGAATCGTGTGTTAATCTTGCTGGTCAATGAACAAATGGAATCCACACTTCTATAAGAAAAAATAGAGTGTATGGAGCATATAGAAGAAGCTGTTTTTGCCTGCTGCTGCTGCTTGGCTTTATCATGTAACCCCATTCGAACTCTGCCTTCAAGACAGCTGTGAGACCGTGAAATAAAGAACTTAGCAGAACAGCAGCCTCCTCTGCTCTTTCACCCTGGTCCGAGAAGGAGGGGTACCCTGTCAAAGGCTCAACACTTGCCTTTCTGACTTTGTTTCTAAATTTCTACCTTTCTAATTTTGTTTGTTTCTATTTTTTTTGTTTGTTTGTTTCTAACTTTGTTTGTTTTCAACTTTCTCCCTTTAGAAATTTGTTTGTTTCTTGTATTTTACCTCTTTGTTTGTTTCTAAATTTCTGCCGTTGTAACTTTGTTTCTAACTTTCTACTTTTAAAATTTCATTTGTTTTTAACTTTTTACCATTCCTCCCAGCGAGGGCTGTGTGCAGAATACTAAAACCTGTTAAGTTCTTCACTTTTACGTCTATAGGCAAATGCTACTGATTTAGATGTAAATTCATTTTGAAATGAGCCAGCCCTCTCTCTCTACTCTGTCGCATACAGGAATATAAGAAGCTGGGAATAGAGATCCGCAGGTTTTGAGAATAAGGAGCCGGCGTTTTTCTGTAGGAAGGAAAGCAGCAAGCGCCTGGCCGCAGGAGCCGAGACGCTCGGGCTGCAGGAGCTGCAGAGCGCCCGGAGCCGGCTTTTCCCTGTGCTCTGTGCCTGCCCCCGGGCTGAGCTGGGCGGCGCTGCTGCCGCCCGGTGCCGGCTGAGCCGAGAGGGCGGCGGCCTCGGTGGCTGCCGAGCGTGGCAAGGAGCGGGAGCGAGCGGGGCCGGGTCTGTCAGCGGAGGGGAGGGGCGAAGGGCGGTTCGCAGCGCCAAGGGACACGGCCGTGCGTGAGCGGGGCCACAGCTATGGAAAGGAACGGGCGCCGTGCGGGGCGGCGACCGCGGGGAATGACAGCGCGGGGGGCGGCCCGGCGGGGCCGGTTTTGCCGGGCAGCAGAGGCGCGGTCGCAGCGCGACCCGGGCGGGAGGCACCGGGCGGGCACGGTCGGAATCGAGCCGCCCGCGTGTCGCTCTCAAGGAGGCGGCTCGGAAAGGAAGGCGCAGTTCCGCGCTCTCGGGACGGCGTTAAGTGACGTTTTTATTAGAATATGACAGTCTTTATTTTATTTTATTATTTTATTATCTGCCAGGACCTTGCAGAGGGTGGTTTACACTTCCGCCACACTCAAGATGGCGGACGCAGTAGGCCCCCTGCGAGAGGTGTCCCTGCCGATGCCTGCCGCCGGTCGCGGAGCCGTCGCCCGCCTCCGGCGCGGCTGACCCCGCCAGCCGTGTCCTCGCACCGGGAAGCACGGCGGAAAATCGCGCGGAAAGCGCGGGGCCGGCGTCGGAGTCCGGGCCGGATTCAGGCAGCCGACTAGACAGAAGCCCTTGTGAGGGGCGGCGGGGGCCCTAAGTGTACCACACTAAAGATGGCGGCTCGACCGGAAGTGGCTTCTGCCAGCACCCAAGATGGCGGCGAAGGGCGGAAGTGTCGTCACTGCCACACTCAAGATGGCGGTCGTGTGCACTGTTTTCTGACCTTCTCAATATGGCGGCAGGGAAGGCCCCCCCCAAGCTGCGTCTACTCGGCTGCCTGAACGCGACGCCGACGCCGACGCCAGCCCAGCGCTTGCACGCAATTTTCTGAGGCGTTTCCCGCTACGCGGACACCGACTGTGGGGTCAGCGGCGCCTGGGGCAGGCGGGAGCATTCAGGCAGTCGAATAGACGGAGCGGGGGGGGGGGGGGGTCCTTCCGGCCGCCATCTTGAGAAGGTCGAATAGCCACATCGGTGCGGTACCGGTGACTTCCGCCCTTCTTCGCCAGGAGCGGCGATGGCGGGGAGCCCGGGGAGCAGCGCTGCCGGGCCGGGGGCACCGGGGCGGGTGCTCCGGGCTCGGAGGTGAGCGGGGAACGGGGACAGCCCCGAGCGGACGGTGGGGGCCGCGGGGGATCGGTATTCCGGCCCAGGGATGAGTGTTCCGGCACAGGGGTGGCTGTCCCGGCACAGGGATGCGTTCATGGACTGTCTAATAATGTTATTTAACGATCGTGCAAGGAGATCTGTATAAAAAAATCCTCCGTGGTCATCCTTCTCCCAGCCCCGCTGTGTTTTCAGGATCTTGGGGGAAGCGTTTGGGTCTGAACAAGGCTCTCGGGCACAGGGTGGGATTCTTGGGGTGCAGGGCCAGGATTTGGACTCGATGCTCCCTGTGGGTCCCTTGCAGCCCAGGAAATGCTGCGATCCTGTGCCTCTGAGGGTGAAATAAAGGGGAGCGGTGGCGTTTGTGCCCGCTGTGTTCACGGCCCCGCCGGCTCAGGGCGGGTTAAAGGCGCAGCTGCCCCGAGACAGCGGGACCGGCCGGGGCTGCTCGCTCCCGGTGCTGCCGCCTCGTGGGGAGAGCCCGGCACTGCAGCCCGGAACGGCGCTGGACCACGGGATGGGCGTGGAACAGCAGCGCAGGGGATGCTGAGGCAGCCCAGGGAATGCTGCGGTCCCAGGGAAGGCTGAGGCGTCCCCTGCCCGGGGCACTCGGCAGCAAACCCCTGATGTTGAGCAGAAAAAGGAAAGTTCTGGGTTAGTGGGAGGAGGTTTCTGGAATGGAGCTGGGACAGGTGCTGATCCACGTGATCCACGCATGGAATCACGGGCTGGTTTGGCTTGGAAGGGACCACCAGGATCATTTACACTCTGTTTGTTGTCTGATTGCACAGCGAAGAACATCCAGAACTGCCGCCTCACCCTCACGGACAGCAGGAATGTCTTCCATAGCTCTTGTTTTGGAATGGGAATGGCTGTTGGGAGCTCTGGCAGGACCAGGTAAGAAGAGAAATGGGATCATTGTGGCTGCTGCTGGAGGTGGTTTTCTGCTTTCCGGCTGTTCTTCTCATTGATCCTTTCACAGCAGTGTTCCTGGGCAC
>NW_028120287.1:0-31618 GCF_965178545.1 Coloeus monedula
GCACCCTAGTTTCTTGGCTGGGGGGCATGCCCTAGCCCAGATTTGGACATTGTCACCAGTGACATCCACAAACATCTATCATTCCCGTGTGGGAATGTGGCCATTCCCCAGAGCAAGCCATGCTTACTGGGAATGTGGCCATTCCCCAGAGCAAGCCATGCTTACTGTGACAGCGGTGACTTGGTCAGAGGACCAGGAATCCTGCATTGTGACACAGTACAGAGGAATAAGCAGGACTGAAGGCAACGTTTGGCTTTTAAAGCAGGATTTACTTAGCACTGTTAAAAACGACTGTGGTAGTAATTTACATCTAATAAACAAAAGCATTATTCTCAGCTGATTTGTTTTTCTCCATATAGAATGAATTAAGATGCAGTCTCACTCTCACTGAAGTCATGGCAAGAGTTTTTCCACTGAAGTTAATTGAAGCAAGATCAAATTCACGCTCTTCACTTTTTTCATCTTACCTAAATAAACTAAAGACAGGTAGTTCTTTCTCCTCTGCTGAAGGATGACAGTGCTAAATCATCAGCTCCACATGGAAATTAGCCATGTTTAAGGATTGTTTAGTTTCACGCAGTGTTTTGCGCACAGGATTTTCTTCCCCCAGAGTGATCCATTCTTAAAACATGGTGAAAAAGCAAACAGAGAATATTTTGGTGCCAGGAATTCTTTTGAAAATTTGACTGGGTGAGTGCATTTCCTTAATGTTCAAAAATTATCCTTTGACCATGCTATTTAACAGTGTCAAGCATTCTGTTCTCTATATTGTTTTTGCTTTAAACCTGTTTCATTTTAGAACTGATGAGATGCTTAACTGTTGCATCAGAGCAGTTAGTTTGTTCAGTTTCAGTACAGCTGGCTTATTTCCATGTCATGCATCATTTAATTATACATATAAAACATAGTTAAAATTGTACAGCTCCATGAGCCTCACTTAAACTGTCTGTGGCACTGCAGTAATCCCAGTACCCTGACAGGGTGTTGCACAGCTGTGACTGGTTGGAATGTGGTAAACTGGTGATGTGTAAGAGAGCCTGGAAATGAGCTTGCATTTTGCAGCTGTGCTTGCTCTACTGGAAGAGGAAGTTAAACCAGAAAAAAACTGCTCTTGTGGCAATATCAGCATCTGTAAATCTGAATGCTTAATGAAAATCAAGGAAAATGTGCTGAGTGAGGAAGTGGTGCTTTTCCCTTGTTTGTCATTTAATTAATTTTTGGTGGTTTGTTATTTCTCAGAAAAATCTATCTCAGATTCCTCTGTGGAAAAACATGAAGTGTTTATGTGGGAGTGAAGATCCTAGTATTGGATGATTGTCTAGATATGCAAAAGACTTTGCCTGTTTTGTCTCAAAAATGCTTTCTGGAGGCAGTGATCATTGACACTTAAAATGTACCCTAGCTTGAAGATGGATGGGCACTGCTGTCCATGTGTATATGCTGTCGACTGAGTATAAACTTGAAGGCATCTATTACATCTTAGTAATGGGAAAAGCAGCAAATTTCTTACAGACACTTTTTTCCTTTTTTAAGCTAGTGAACTTGAAGGTCAGATTCAACGATATGTTGCATTTTCTGTCATATAATTATCATATCTATAATGTCCTGAAGAGCAGCCTCCAGTCAGTGACATCAACAGTTTACACAGCAGTTGAACTAAGAATAACCTTGGAGAACTGACCCATGTCAACCTCTTATGAGTGTAAACTGTAGTTCACAACAGTTTCTGTTTTTTCATGATCACAGAAGGGCCTCAGTTGGATAAAAGAAGAATTGTGTTCAAAAAATACAAAACTATTCTGCTGAATGTTCACTTTACTGTATCTCAGAAGAGGAGAGGAAACAAAACTGAAAGAGTAATACTTAACAAAGTATTTTTGCTCCCTTATAAAAAGAAGGACAGGACAACATCAAAAACAGCTTCCCTAGAAGAATGCAGGGAAGATACATGATAAGTGGCATCAGCTTGGAAGAGGGATCAAAACTCTTTCTTTGATTGCTTTTACTAATGACATCTGTTTAAGCAAATCCAATTCAGAGCAGTTTCAGAAATCCCAAACTTGTTCTCTTTCTGAGCACTATTTGGAGGGCATGATCTGCCTGACATCAGTGTCTGTCTAGCAGTGGACATCTGTGGTCACTATGCAGGTGCTCGATTCACATCCTGTTTCCTTTTCCTCCCTCCCCATTTCTGCAGTTCCATTTGTAGGTGAGTTCCCCAAAGAAGAGCTGAGGAACATAAGGGATGACTCTTCCATACTCACAGTCCTTTGGAGATAAATACACAGAGATAGCAGAAAGAGTCAGAATTTCCTTTAATAAACCAGTGCAATATCAGACAAGTCAGAGAGATTGGTTAACTCTGTTTAAGGCAGACAATTTTGAAGATGGTGGGAGTGACAGATGTACATCTTTGCTACAAATTTGAAAAATGAGACATTCTACTTTCTGAACAAAATCCTGGCTATCCCAGAATTTTGCACTGTGTTGAACCATAGAGTTTTAAGAGCTGAGAGGTTGTTGAAGACACCAAAATTTTGTAATTAACTTACTGGGCCTCTTTAAGGAGGGTGTTACGTCTTCCTGTGCATCATTCAAGCAGCCTGGATTTCTTTCAGAAAGATTTCTCACTAAATCTGTAACAAAACATTAGCCTATATGACATCCTGCCCCAAAAGTAATAAATATAAATATTATTAATAAAAAATGTCCCCCTCCAAGATTAAATAAAAGCTTACACCTATATACCAAGAGCATCCACGGATCATGTCACACAAATTTATATTTGACAAGGGTTTGTGTGGGAGGGCGCTTGTGCCTGCTTTGTACAGGGAAGCTCTGGGGTTCCCAGGTTCACAACTGATGGGTCTGCACTTTGTGTCTGTTGAGGCTCTGGGTGCCCAGGGCCATGAGCAGTTCCCGGGCTGGGGATGGCGGGTGGGGCTGGCCTGTGATGCGCTCTGGGGCCTGTGACAGCACAGGGGCCGTGTCACAATGGGGGCAGCTATAAAAGGCCCCATTGGTTGACGCTGCCCCCAGTAGAGCCTGGGCAAGCGGTGAGTGCCCACAGGCGGTGGGGAGGCAGGGCTGGGGGAGGGCTGGGGCAGAAGCGCTGGCACCCGGGGCGTGTGTTCTGTCCCTGCGTCCAGGGCCCAGCCCCTGGCGGGAGCGCCTTGCTCAGGCTCGGTGCTTGCTGGGGCAGCGGTGCAGGCCTTGCCTCCTGCCAGCTGCCGGGGCCTCTCCTTCCTGCTGCCACATCCCCGTGGCTCCTGCCCTGCACTGGCTGCCTCCATTCCGGCCCTACTGAACCCCTTCTGTGTGTCCTCTTGCAGACCATGGCTTTATTGTCATTGCTCTTCGTGCTCGTGCAAAGCCTGATCCAGTACCCCCAGCCAGCTGGGGATGGGCTGGATGAGGCCACGCACCGGCGAATGCAGGAGCGTGAGGAGCTGCTCGACCGCGAGATGGCTCGGCTGCTGCAGGAGCTGGAGCAAGGGCCCCCGGAGCAGCAGGACGAGGGCTGGGGAGCCCTGCTCTTTGGTGCCCTGCAGCAGTGGCCATTCTGGGCTCTTGCTGGACTCCTGCTCCTCTTGGGCCTGTGGTTTAGCTGCAGGAGGAGTCCTGAAGCCAGCAAAACCAACAGCAGCGGCAAGGACCAGACCTCCTGCAAGACCTTGGGAGAGGAGAAGGAAAAAGAAAAGGAAGAAGACAGTTTGGATTCCGAGAGAGATGGAGAAAACATTGATGTGACTGTGGAGGCAGATGACAGTGGCAGCGGAAATGAAGGAGAAGGCAGTCCTGTGGCTGCAAATGAAGGAGACGACAATGATGCCAATGAACGAGATGAAGATGTGAAGTTGAAGAAAGACAGTGATGTTAAAAGTGATGATGGCCATGACGCAAGGAAAGATGAAGGCTGGAGTGATGGGAATATGCCAGGAGACAATACTGCTGAAGGAAATGAAGAAGAACCTGGCAATGTTACTGGAGGTGTGGAAGACCTAGATGAAGCAAATGAAGGAGAAAACAAGGATGTGAAGGTGGAGCCAGACAAGGATGCTGGAAAGGAAGAAGAAGGAGATGGAAATGAAGAAAAAACCGATGATGCGTATATGAAAGCAGGCAACGATGACGTACGTGAAGGTGAAGATGGAAAGGAAGAAAAAGCGGATGTGAAAGTGCAGGAAAGCAGTGATGCCAGTGAACAAAGAAGCAGTGATTGGACAGGACAAGAAGACAGCCGTGATGGTGAGAATGCAGTAGACCATTGTGGTTTTGCTGCAACTGAGGAAGAAAAGAAGGACATTGGAAATGAAGAAAGCAATCTTGGAGACAAAGATGAGAAAGCCAGTGCTGCCGATAGGAAGGGAGAAAAGAATGAAAATGGAAATGGAGAGGAACATGGCAATGTTGCTTCAACTGAAGAAGGTGTTGATAAGATAAATGAAGGAGAAAGCAGCAATATGAAGCTGAAGGAAGACAGTCATTCCAGTGAACACAGAGCCACTGATTGGAATGGGAAGGATCAGGAAAACAGGGATGCGAATGTGAAAGGCGAGAAGAATGAAGATGGAAAAGAAGAAGAAGGTGGAAATGTGGCTGCCAGTGAAAAAGAAGGCAGTGGTGCTGCTGGCAAGGACAAAGGCAGCAGTGGTGGAATTGAAGAGGAAGAAGACGCCTGTGACGTTGGGAATAAGCGAGGGATCCTTTTAGTGGATCGCATACAGTGTCCTGTCGAGGACGTGGAGAGAGGTCGCTCAGTGGCAGCTGAGCTGATGGAGAGCTTCACGCGTGTCTTTATTGACAGCGTGAGCAATAGTTTCTACCCGGTGCCTCAAGAAGCCATCGGGGTGGGCAGTGCCTTTGAGGGTTGGAGTCCCCGTGAGCAGGATGTGGTGTACCGCGTGCTGGTCCCACTGAATCCCCCACCGGGACACGCCTTCCACCTGGAGCTGAACAGTGCAGGGCAGATGGCAGCAAGGACCTTCTGCGTCCGTGTGGAGCTGGTGTGCACGTGCGAGAGGGAGCAGCTGGGCGAGAAGCTGTTGTGCTTCCTGCACCACTCGCAGGAGGAGCTGCGGCGGAAGCAGAAGCCCAGCCTCCTAGAGACACTCTGCACCGGCTCCTACCTGGACGTGGAGAAAACCTCCCACTGGTTCTACCAGCTGGTGAGATGCTCGTGGCTGCATTTGCCTCAGTCGTACTCATGGCACTTGGTGTTTCAGCCCTGCAGCCGGTCCTGCCAATTCCGGCTGAGCAAAGGCAAGAAGAGCCTGATGGTGGAGATGCTGTTTGGGGTGCGCCACGGGGACTCCGACATCTTTGTGGTCAGCCAGCCCACAGAGGCCCAGAAAGGCGGCTCCAGCATCTTTGTGAGCAGCCAGCCCGCCGAGGCCGACTCCATCGCAAGCACAGCGTGGCCTGAGACGTACGCTGTGGCAGAGGCAAAATTCTTCCAGCACGTCGCCAGGCAGGTGCCGTGTGAGAGCTTGCACCTGAAATGCCTGCAGCTCTTCACCTGCATCCTGAGGGGCACAGGTTTTTCCAGCTTGACCTGGAAGACTGTGGTCATGCACGTGCTGACCACCGTACCGCTGTCCCAGTGGCGCAGGAGGGAATTTGCGCGGCGGCTGTGGGACATCATGGCATACCTGCGCCGCTGCCTGCAGTTGAAATGCCTGGAGCACTTTGTCCTGGGCAACCAGAGGCTTCCTGAGGAGATCAGCTTGCCGCCGGCAATGCGAACGGTCGAGCCACTCAACCTCTTTGAGCACCTGGCCCGAGATCCGGCCGCCCACGCAGAGGCGATGCGAGCTTACGGTCAGCTGCGATTCCGCCTCTGGATGCTGCTCTCCAACCACTGAGAGGAATTCCCTGCACAGAGCTGTGCTGGGGGGGCTCCCACCCGATGGCAGCCACGTGAGCACTGCATAATTCTTGCTTTTTTCACTGGCAATCCTGAAGCTGCTTTCCTGTTCCTGCGGAAGGAAGATGCTGCGGCACATTAATTCATTGTGCAGACACACATCTCTGCGTGGCCTTGCCCTTCACCTTTCAGCTTACCACGGTGCTGTTGCAATGTTCCTACGTCTACGAGGCAGAAACTGGCTCCACCTGCACATCCTTACAGAAGACTATGAACTGACAGAGGTTGCTTGGCATACCTCCAAGTCCAAAAAACGAGCCTGTTAGGGACTTAATGTAATTCTTCAGTAAGCTGTACTTATTGTAGTTTTTTAAGGATGTAGTTTTTCTTAGTATATGAAAGTACAACAGGTAGTTTTAAGTCACACTACCATGGAAGAATAGGTAGTCCAAGTTTTCATAATGGGAACTGGATATATTATCCATGCTTCAAGAGGCCCTTTAGTATTGTCAGTGGGTAAACTATTTTGTAAACTTACCCTTAGTTTAGGCAATTAAACTACACTGCTGTAGTTGCTTGGCTGCTTTTCAGTAATATCCAGATATTTATGTTAGGAAAAACAATAAAAGGAGAGAAGTTTCTCAAATTGCCTGAAAAGTGTCCTTCTTTATATTTAATCCAATGGTTCTTAGAGAACGTCCATCCATTGCAGCTACCTGAAAAAAATGACAAAGTGACTCAAGCGGTGATTGTGTCCAGCAGTCACATCTCGGTATTGCACTTCTGCAACTCACTAGAGCAGGGGATTAATTTTGTCTCATGAATGCAACCAGAAGTCATGATGGTTGAAACAGCTAAAATATTAATTAATCCTCCCAGTGCTGCTTCAAACCTGCCCCTCCTCATTCAGAGCATGGGAAAGAAAGCTGCTGTGGCCCACGTCAGAGAGGGAAGGCCTCTGAAGGGACAGGAACAAGCAGCTCCATGTGAGGAGAGCAGGCAGGAACCTCCTAGAGGAGGATCGCTGCCAACAGCAGAACTCGCTGTTCCACTGAGAGGGAACTGTGCTCGCTGGGGTCCCTGCCTTTTGCTTCCTCTGCTGGGCAGGCACTGCTCCCACCACAGCCCCTTTGGCCCAGCTTGTGGAAGGAGGAGAACACCCTCCCTGCTCCCTTCTCCCCAAACACACACACCCACTTTGTTCCCCTCTCCTCTGCCCCCAGCTGCAGAGACCTGCCCTTTCCCTTGCTCCAGCGCTCATCAGCCCCTTCCACAAGGACATGTGCTCTCAGTGGGTAGGACTTGATCTCTGTGTGCCATTGAGCCTTACGGCCTGACCGCACAGCTTGTGTGGCCTCTGGAGCGATGCTTGGAGTCAGGGAGAAGCACGGCCCCCATGGCTTCTTGCTGCACAATGCACCCAGGGCTAGATTGGCCAGGGCCAAAACTATTGCAGGTGGTTAAACTGTGGGTGTGGCTGTGAGTTTTGGTGCAAGTGTGCTGTGTGTCTGAGGAGCATGCTGGGAGAGGGGAAGGGCAGAACCTACAGCTGTCCAGTGTTGCCACTGAAATACTGCTGTGCAGCTCAGGTGCTGATTTTAACTGGTCAGTAGTATGCAACCCCACTAGGATGGAAATTGAAAACAGTGCTCCATAAGAGCAAGCATAGCCAAATGATCTGGATGTCTTTCTGGCACTGAGCTGTTCTTTCAGGCCTTGAAAACAGGGGCAGCTCTGATAAAGTAACTGAGCAGCTGGTTGGTATTAACTCTCCTTTGCACTGTCAATTCACCTTCTTTGGGAATAGCTCACCCTGCTCTGTGTCCCTCCTAAGCCTGTCAGTATCGATGTGAATGTGCTTTTCACACCCATGCCATCTGGCACTGGTATTACACCAGAGTTCTTCTGCCACTGCAGTTCAAGGTCTTTCAATTTTTGCATGAAAGTCTTGTCTCCTATGTTATGGACACTGCACTCCTTAGGAAGCTGACAAATACATTTGAACATAGTGGGAAAAATGTTGAAGTGGAAGCGTTGCGAAGATGTGTGGCCAATTTCACAACATCTTTCCTGTGGAACTGCTGCAGGCTGAATGGAGCAAGTCCTGCTGTCAGATGTGCATTCGGAGAAAGCAGGTTTGAATAAAATAAGTCACAGCCAGAGAACTGTCAGCGCTTATCAATAGTGTCAAGATACGAGTTTCTGTAGCCAATTGTCCTTTGGATTTACTGAAGAAAATCCCTTACTGGTTTAAATCCTGGACACTGAAATCCACAAGAAAATTCCCATTTGCTCCAAAGCGAAGTCCCTTTCCCTTTCTTCCTGCTTCCTTCATCAGTGAAGCACAAACTGAGTTAGAATTTAAAACTGTGTTCTTCTCTGTACAGCCCCTACCAGAGAGGATGAGCAGAAGTATCAGGACAAGCTGGTGGTGTCTTCTCTGGCCTTAAACATCTGGGCTGTAAGATGTAGCGAAGTCATTTATCTTGCCTCAGCGTTGCCGTGTTCATGTCCAGAGAATGGCCTGTTGTCAGAAGCCTTTCTGAAGACGCAGTTACTTGAAAATTGCAGGTGCAGGTGCTTGCAGCTACTCTAACCTTTTGTGCATCCTTCTGAGGGAAGCATAGTCTGAAATGAAGAAGTGGCAGTATTTTGAAGGCAAGTGCAATTAGAAGGAGGGTAATTTGTTTGGAAAGGTGGGGATAGCACTGCCTATAATTTCACAAAGCATACTTTGAGAAAGGAAGAGCTGTGTGCCTTAAGGTGCTAATCATGATCAGCATGTTCCATTCTGAACACCTGGACATGCTTGCAAAATACAGGACATGTCTCCATCCAGGCTGGAAAGAAGGAGCCCACTGCTGCAGGGTGGAGTGGGTTCCTTTGTGCAAGTCAGCACAAGTCCCAAAGCCTTGAGGTGGACTGGAAGGTAGAGAGCTTCTAGACACAAGCTATTGCCACAGAGTGTTTGGTTGGTGTTGCCTGTTCCTAAGAGTGTGGACTAATCTCCACTCTTCATTCCCCGTGTCTGTTTCCTTCCTAAGGAAGATTCACGCCTTTCTGGTTGCAGGTCATGTGCTTATGCAGCTAAAGGTAGCTGGGAGGCTGCTGAGCTGAGCTGAGCTGGTAGGCTAAGTGGAGCAGTAAAAGTCTTTCCCAGTCAGTGAGTTGACCTCAGGTCCTTCAAATAATGCAGTCCAAGAAGATTTTGCCAGTATTTCCACTGGAAGCCTACCACGGGTCTCTTGCTTTTTCTGTGTTTGACTGGCTGGTAGATTGGGAGGGACAAGGGGGTGTGAAATGCTTGACCAGGGCATGAATGAAATGACTTTTTTCTTTAGTTGGTCCTAGGCATCTCAACCTGAAGTTCTAAGGAGAGAGAGTGGGAGTAGCAGAGTTTGTTTAAAGCTGCCTTTTCTCCAGGGTCAGCAAATTAAGAGGCTCTTTACTACTCTGCGTCTGGTAGTGTGGGCTTTCTGAATAGCTTTAGCTACAGGTGAGTTTATGAAACACCTTCCTTAGAGTAGGGCGGAGGTTTTCTCTTATCTGCTTGATTCTCAGGTGACTGGAGGTCAGAAGAAATTTTCCCTCTTATTCTGCATCTTAGTTACTCATGTGGATTAGGAGAGCACTGTGAAGGGACTGGAAGGTAGTGATCAGTAGAGATCTAAAAAGAGGAGGATGAGATGCGCTGCTGAAACAGAGTAGCCTGTGAAATTCCTGACTCTCTCCTCTTTCTTTGTGATGATGCCTGTGAATGACTGATCAGTGGCTGCTGTGATCCTGTCTTCCTCTTCTTCCCTCCCTGCTGGGTAGCACTTGGGACACGGAGCTGTTCAATGGCGACCTCATCTAGATGGCAGAAATTATAAGGCATTGATTGTTATTATATAGGATGGTTCAGAAAACTGTTTTCTGAGTGCACCCAGCTCTTGTGTCATGGCTGGAGAAGAGAAGGGTGATTAATCAGACATTGTGTGTTTTGTCAGCCCTCAGCTGATAAAGAGTATTTCAGAGATCACCCAAGAGGAATTGGAGTAGCCCAAGGGAGCAAAAAGGGAGCTCCTGCTGTGCTGTGCTGTGATCGGCATCAGAGCAACCCTTCCCAATAAACAGCACCATCGTATCCAGTAGCAAGGATCTCCAGTCAGAAAAAAGCAATGGAGGAGGTTTGTATTGAGGATGGTGTCTAAATGCAGACACGTCTACATCCCTATACAAAATAGAGTTCCTCTCGGAACGGCAAGAGAGAAGCCAGTTGCTGCAAGTGTCAGGAGGAGCACATTAGAGTGGAGCGAGCCAAGCTTCAGGAGTTCTGTGGTTTCAGGACTTTTCTTTTTCCTTTTCCAAACTTGTATTTCTTGTTACAGTGGCTTGTCCATTTTTCAGCCGGGCTATTGATCAGCCACATCTAGCGTAAGAAGTAGTTTGGATGGGCCTGAGTATTTTTATCCTGCTTTGCAAAGCATAAGTTGGTTATGTGTGATCTTTTGTCAGTCAATAGACAGATCTTTGAAAGTGCTCCTAATTCTTTCCCTGCTCCACACTGCATCTCTACCACCTGATGTTCCTACCAGAATCAGTGATGGGGTGAATGAGAAGAAGAGTTATTTTGCTGATATAATTTGATTTAAGGTACTTGCCTGTGGATTTGAACTCTTGTAGTAAAGCTTATAAATCCTTTAGATTAGAACAGAAAAGCATGGAAAAACAGTCTGGCTTGAGGGTTTTTTTCCCAGACTCGAACTGGCATCAGCAAAGTGGATGGTCAGCTGAAAACTTTGAGTCAAATCCCTGTAAAGTGATGTGTCAAATCACGGCAGAGGATTCGTGTGGAGTTTGAGAAGAGTTTGGTTGCGCTCCGAGATGTGACAGTTTCCAAGGTGTGAGCTCATGTAAACAAGGAAGCAGATGGGGCTTCTAAACTCTGAACTAAAAGTACTTTGATGAAGGTTTTGTACCACGGAGTAACCGGTGATGGGAAATGAGTGTCAGGGCTGTTAGAAGGTGGAAGAGCCATCTTTCCCTTGGGGAAAAACCAAAGGCAAAGGGGTGGCCTTGTTTGTTCTGGCTTTGGAAGTGACCTTCCCAAGACTTCTGAAGAAAGGGGACGGGTTTTCCCCCATTTTCTAGAATTCTGTCTCATTAAGAAGAGTTGTCTGAACCCAGCGCCCTGTCGGTTCCCTGGGGGAGAGGTGGGCAGGACTGAAATACACTGTTCTATTCAGCCCCTAAACAGTGGGTTTGCCTTTGGTTTTGTCTAAAGCCAAGGGGGAGCTGCTGTCTCCAGTGAAACAAAGCTCCTTCCTCAGCTAAAATGTTTTCCAGCAGCGCTGGGAGGTCGGGCTGCTCTTCCCCGGCCCTGTGTTTCCAACGGGGTGAGGTTTGTGTGTGCCCTTCCCTTAGGGCAGATTCCTCCTGTAGGCAGATTCCTCCTGTAGGCAGCTTCTGTCTGTGCAAGCTGGGGTGACTTTGGGATGGATGGAGAGATCCTCAAGGGAGTCCAGAGGAGGCCAGGAAGGGCCAGGAAGTGCTCCAAGAGCTAGAGCATTACACAGACGGGCTGGGAGGGCTGGGAATGTTCAGCCTGGAGAAGAGAAGGCTCTGGAGAGCCCTTAGAGCCCTTTCCAGTGCCTAAAGGTGCCCCAAGAGAGCTGGAGAGGGACTTGAAGAGCCTGGCGTGAAAGGACAAGGAGGAATGGCTTCCCGCTGCCAGAGGGTGGGTTTAGATGGGATATTGGGAAGAAATCCTTCCCTGTGAAGGTGCTGAGGCCCTGGCACAGGTTGCCCAGAGAAGCTGTGGCTCCCCCTGGATCCCTGGCAGTGTCCAAGGCCAGGCTGGACAGAGCTTGAAGCAACCTGGGATAGTGAAAGGTGTCTCTGGCCATGGCAGGGGGTTGGAACGGGATAATCTTTAAGGTCCCTTCCCACCCAATCCCTTCTGTGATTCCATGATTCCAGCATCTCTACACACATGGAGAGCCAAAGCGCAGTGCAGCATCTTTGCCACCTGATCCTTAAGGTCACTTTGCTGGGCTGATGTTGGGAAACAAGACCTATGGATGGACTGATGAAGTCAGTCAATATTTTTGCCTCCTGCGGTGGAAAACACCTGCGATTCCTTTCCTTGCAGAGCTGCTGGGGGTTAAACAGCAGACAGTGCTTATGGGAATAACCCCTCAGCTGATCTTTGTCTTCCCTTGGTGGTTATTAACAGTGGCAGGGAGTTGTCTCCAGGATGCCCAAACGTCCCAGTGTCACTGTACGTGTCCGTGTGCGTTCATGAGGTTCCGAGGCGGGAGCCAAAGCTCCGGGCGTGCGGATCCATCACCTATTTCCATGTGGAGTGATGTTCTGTTTGAAGGCATCCCCGACCTGTGTCTGCTCAGCCGTCTGGCCACGCTTGAGTGAGGAGTTCCAGTAAGGATATCCATTGGCTGAGGAGAGCTGGAAAGGCAGACATGGAGTCAGTGTTACCAGGAAAGGGGAAAGCTGATCGGAGAAAAGGAGAGGGATAGTGGTAGATGAGTCATGGTCTGGCAGATTTTGGTCAAGGTGTTCTCCAGGGAAGCCTGTGTCCCTGGAGCTCAGTTACGCTGTAGGGTGCTGTTGCCTTGGATTGGGAGAGGCTCATTATTGCTGCCCTTTTCCAGCCTCATTTGCTTTCTGTATTTAACTGGGGCAACCAGATCCAACTGAGTTTTGAGCCAACTACTTGTTGCATGCCACCACTACCCCTGCAGCTCCATTTCTCCGGAAAAGGGGGAGGGAGAGTGAAGAGACAGGGACACAGGACTAACCTTCCTCTTGCAAGTGTCCAATGTCTGTTTCCCAGGGAGTTCCACGGAAGATTTCTGTGGGCGGTTCCCAGCCGTTGCGGAATTTGGGGATGTAGGTGGGGACATTCGTGTCTCGGGGCCACTCGGCTCTAGGACAGAAAGTGGGAATATGAGGTGACATCCACGAAGAATGTGTCTTTCAGGGCATCCCCTGAAAGAAGAAGCAGGAGCATCAGGGAATCCAAGCATCCCGTCTGCGTGGGGAGCCTGGGGAGATGGCAGCTCTGTCCTTACCTGGATCTGGTCCATGTCTCCCCCAGGGAATCCCAGAGGTTTATCTCTTTGGGTGTCAGGTGTCCTCTCAGGAAATCGGTGGTGTCTTTAGAAAGCAGTGGGCTGAGGACAGACGGGGCCAGCTCGGGGCCACCGCAGCTGTTGATGATCTGGGTCACACACAAACCACACAAAGAGGAGAGAACTTGCAGGAAACGGTCAAAATGTCAAACCAGGGACACACAGATGAGCAGGAATCGAAGACAAAGCTGATCCTTGGATCAGCACAGTCACTGCAAGAAACATCAACCTAAGTCTTTGAAGGAGACTGGACAGTTCAAGGGAACATGAGATTTTTTTGGATTGGAGTCAAAGGAAGAGCTGATCTACAAATGAGCTGTTGTTACAGACGAGTGAAGTGTCAGAAGCTGACACTTCAAAAAATGGAAAGTATCTTGCTATTCCTTTGTGGCTCCTTTTCCAAGTTGGGATTTCTGCTTCCAAGCATTTTCAGTGCAAATACTGAGCCGTATTTGCCTGAAGGTGAGACCAGACAGATTCCCAGTGGGGATTCCAGCTGGCTGCCCCTTTTGTTCACAGTAATGCCTTATTGACCCGGTGGAAGGATTCATATTTGCTGGGGTTCCTGTATTTACTTCAAGCTTCAAACCGGATCAGAGGCCAGGAACAACCGGCATCGCTTCTGGAAGTTCCTGAGAAAGCTGTGGCCAGGTGTGAGCAGTTTTCCAACCCTGTTGCACAATCTATCTACTTGTAAGTGTGAACTAGAAATAAAAGGAGTTCCCAGTGAGACCTGGGAATAAGATTTACCAGTTCCAGCGGCCTGAAGAGGAAATGCACCAACTCCGAAGCACGGGGGTTTTGGATGTGCTTCCTTAGTTTGGCCTGAAAAGAGAACGTAAACACAGTTTAACCCTAACCTGAGTGTGCCTTCTCTTTTCTGTCACATGGGGCTAGTGTTGTGGACTGATGAGAAGAGTAAGGGATGGAGGAGTAGGAATCATTCATTTTTATTTTGTGTCCATTTCTAATTCCCAATGAATTTCAGGAGGGGGGGAATACCCTCTCTGTTAAATCAGTGCCTTTAAAGCTAATTTGAACAGACACAGAAGACCTTGGCTTATTTTGAAAGTCCTAGTGAGGAAGGGCCAGGATTGCTGGTGCTTCTGCCTCTTGCAGGGTTGAGAATCCCACTAGTTCCATGGATGAAAACAACAGGATAGGTGTTCTGAGGGTCCCCTGGCAAACTGCTGACAAGGGAAAGTCTCCACCAAGGTCTTGCCTGGGGCACCTGGAGCTGCCCTGGCCACTGAAAGGCTCCAAATCCAGTGGTATTTGAGGTGAGCTGTGGCAGAATGGAGGAGCAAACACTTGGGATTGATTTACTGCAAGAACTGGGTTTCAGTAACAGCAATCAGCTGAGCTGTGGTGAGAAACCTCTCCAGTTTGTGCTCCCATTCAGCTCCTTCTCCTGTCCTGGACTCCTGGTGCTGTTGCCACGGGAGACAGGCTCCCTGCTCCTACAGAAATGCAAAGCATTTGAAATGCCGGAGATGAAACATTAATGTGGAGTGGGAAACAACTGCTGGCAGCAGGGTGACCCAATGAACGGGCACTTCCCAGGGACTCGGCAGCCCCATGGTGAGGAACGTGGCAGGACCCCACCACAGTGTCCCAGCTCTGCTGCGTGCTCCACCCTGGGCTCTTGCCAGGAGATCAGCTGCTCCTTCTGATTCTGAGCAGGCACAAATTAGCCATATTTGCTTCTCAAAGAAAAGGCTGGAGCTTGGTATCCTGCTTTAAGGTTGTTTACAGTCTCTTGGTTTTCCTTATTAATAACTGCCCAGGAAGGAGCTTGTAGGATGTGTTCGCTGGACAAGTTTGGTCACAACTGACAGAATTCCTGCTGCAGTGGTGAGGCAGGGACTGAGCCTGGTTCACTGTCCCCAGAGCTCGGGTAGTACAGGACAGTCAGGCCAGTAAAGCCCCTGCTCAGGGCTGGGAACGAGATCCTGGCCAGCTTTCCCTCTCTGCCCCTCTCTGCAGTCCTGCTGGCCTATGTCATGCCCTGGGGCCACTCTGCCGTTGCTCAAATGGCCAAAATCCACTCATCCAGGAGTGGGAAAGGGAGGGAGGGCACAGGAATTCATCTTAGGTGGTGAGGCCTGGAAATTTTCAAGGCAACAAATTGATCTTTGGATAATTACAGCAGAGCAGAGAACACGGTGCCATGGGCTCTGGCAGGGCTGTGCTCAGCTCTTTGTTCTCTCCCAGGTCCAAAAGTGTGACCAGTTCCAGCAGCAGCAGCAGCAGCAGCAGTGACAGCTCAGCCAGCGACTCCTCTGACAGCCAGGACTCCTCTACCTCCTCCGAGGACAGTGACAGTGAGGACAGCTCCTCCTCTGTTGAGAGTCTTTCTGAAGAACGGCTAAAAAGCAAAGGTCATGATAACACAGCAGGCTTAGTAAAGATGCAGACACTGAGTCCTTGAGCAAGAGGTTGCATAGATAACAGAATGTGCATTCAGATAAGTAAGAAGACAGAAACCATATGGAAGAGGAAGATAAGACCACCGTGTTTACAGATCCCACGGAATAGCTCCCACCAATGAGGAGCTCGACTTTTGCAATATGTATGAGCTAATTAAAGGTACTATAAGTGTAGTTTTGAAAAATAAATCGAGACTTGCTGAACATGATGCCTTGAGTGCTTGTCTCCCGCGACTCCACCCAACACTCCTCCTCCTCCCCCTCCTCCTCCTCCAGCAGCTCTTCCTCCTCCTCCGACTTCGACTCGGATCCGAGCTCCTCCAGCAGCAGCAGCAGCAGCAGCTCTGAGGATGAGCCCCCAAAGAAGAAGAAGAAGAAATAGCTGGGGAGCTGCAGGACTGGTGTGGAGTGGGGGACAAGCCCCTCCCAGGGGCTGGAGCACACAGCTGCCAAACATTCAATGGTCAACATTTCTACTGCTCACACTTTCCAAGTGTTTTGCCTAGTTGTTCCTAGGACATGGAAGGTATTAAATGGCTTCCTGAGACGTACTGAGAGAGTATTTTTGTGCTTTATCCTTTTATGGAAGATTTTACTTTTTTAGTTCCAAGAAAAATTAAAAAAAAAATCTATCATCAGATTCGTTTCCATGAGCTGAAGTCCAGTAACCTGGATGCTTACATGCTGGAAAGCAAAAGCTATTTATTGCAGGTTATGTTGTGCATCGTGTGCTGTTCCTCTGTTAATGACAGCTTCACTTCCATTGAGAAAATCCTCTCCAACTGTTAAAAGCAGAAGTTTTTCAGCGCTGCTGTGGAGCTGTGGCATTGTTGAAGCTGAATGCACAACGTGTCCCACACAGAGCCTCCCATCTCATCAGCTGGTGCCAAATGGATTCTGTGCTGCTGAGCTTGTGTTCCAATGGCTTTTCCTGATGCTTCCAGGTCCAGTCTTAAGTGCACCATCCAGCTGAGCTGTGTTGGTTTGTTACTGATCAATGGAGTGCTTGTCCTGCCCGCAGGCTCTGGGCTTTTCACTCCCCTGTGGCCTTGGCTCGTGCGTTGGAAGTGTTTGCTGAGACACAGAGTGTTGGTGGTGGGAAGCAGCAGCTCAGTGACTTGGGGCTGCTGCTGCTTTAGGAGTTTCATCTTTGTGCCTTTTTTTTGTCAATTCGGTGTGCCCCAGTGAGACAAGGGCTGCAGTGGGTGTTCTGCAGAGCTCCAGCATAATATTGTCACGCAGCAAAAGCAGAGAAATAATAACAGCCACAACTGGGCACTGTTCTCACTGGATGCTCAGTAAAAAAGAGACTCCTTGAAATAAAGGGCTCAAAGGAAAGTGTTTCCCTTTGCATGTGTGAAATGCAGGATTGCCGAGTGACAGTCTGCAGAAATTCAGTCATTCTTTGTTTGTGGGAACTGCCCTGGAGAAGGAAGTGAATGCAAAAGCCCCACAAGCCCTACAAAAGCAGATGCAGACAGGCTGCAGAGCAGGGATTGCTGGATGCAGAGTGGGAATTCGTTGTTCTTCTGGTGCATTGAAGCAGTTGCCATTAGGATTTTATTTGGTGATGCAGTCTCCTGAATTTCTTCTTGTCGGAGTGCCCTTTGTGGGGAGGGGGCATCACTTGTGGAAGAATTCTCAAGTATCTTGGTTTAGGTAGAATACAGTAACTAAAGTATTTTTAATAATTTTTATGGAAAAAGTAGTGCGTAGACTTCCTTTGGAATAAACTGTACTTCTTTAAATGTTTGTGCGTGTGTGTCTGTGTGCACTCCTGTGTTTTACAGAACACGCTGCAGACTGTAAATAAAACTACCAGAAAGGTGTTGAAGTCTTGTGGACTGAATGTACCATTTAATGGGAAAGGGAATAAATTATTAAGCAGCAGTTGCTAAGTGGATGCTTCCTGCAAATATCTGAAATCTTTGTGGTGTTTGTGTGCAGGTTTCAGCTGGAGTTGCCCTGGCATTGCCTCCCAGAGGGGCAGGATTGCTCCCCAGGAAGTTCTCCAGCCAGAAGTCCCTCTGGATCCAGATTATTTTTTAAAAAAAGTTTAGTTTGTCTTGGCTTTTTCTTTTTTTCCTGCCCTTTCTGGTTTGTCTCTCCCTGTTCTTCTTTTACAGAGGAACCCCTCCCCAGCCTGGCCAGAGCCGCAGCCTCCTTCATGTGCCGCTGCCTCACTCGCTGCTGCTGGTGCTGGCTCAGGAATGTGCTCAAAGCCCGGCTAAGCAGGAATTGTTCCGGGCCTGCTCTGTTGAATCGCTGCCGCCGCGAGCAAAGCTGCCCCTGCTCCTTGAGGGGAGCGCTCGCTGCAGCCCGGCAGGAAAAGAGCCCAGGAAAAGCCGCGCCCTTTGCAGGAGAAGCGCTGGGAGCAGAGGGGAGAGCGGGAAAAGGCAGCGAGAGCAGCTGGGCGGGCGGGGCGGCATCAGCGCTGATCCCTCCGCGGGCAGGAGCGCATCACAAATAGTCCCTCCGGCGGATCACTCCGCGGGCGGGCGCCATCACCGCTAATACAAGTATTTATAAATTCAAAAGAACTCATTAACACAGAAGAAAGCAAGTATGCTTCATGCTGGGTGGGAAACATAGGGTCTAAGGGATAAGAATTTTAAAGGTTTTTTTGTTTGTTTGTTTTTTTTTTTTTTTTTTTTTTATTATTTTATGAGAGAACTACATACCCCATGGCACCCACAGAGTTCAGGACGGGTAGAGAGGATGAAACAAACTTTAAAGAGAACCTTAACTGAATTAATAATTGAAACTCAAATGTCATGGGGTATGTAGTTCTCTTATGAAATTAAAATTAATATAAAATAAACAACTTTAAATTTTTATTTTATTATTATTCCATGTTCTTCTCCCCCTCCTGGATGAGGAATAGGGGTCGGTATTTGCGGCTGTGCACTGTAAGGAAATAAACGAGGAGTGGCTGAACCTGCCATCGCAGGTGGCTGTGATCTGGCCACTGGAGGAGAGGGTGCAGTGGATCTGGGTAGGGTACTGCCAGCATGCGGGATGGGTGAGGGGTGGGGACCCAGTGCTGCAACCTCTGGAGGCAGATAATCTGCACGTTCTCTGAGTCGGAAATAAAGGTGACGAACAAAGTCATCCGAAAGCTGAAAGCGACGGTGGAAAAATGAGGGATCAGATGCCTGTTGTGGATTTCGAAGCTGTGAAGAAGGCATATGAGAAGTTGGAGTTGTATTGGTTGTTGTAAAAAAAGGAGATGAAGCTTGGGAAGATAGAGGAATGCTTTCTGAAGCTGTGCTGGTCACTATATCCTTCTCACTGAAGTGTTGAGCAGGCATTTGAGGATGAAAAAGTCCCATAAAATCAGCTGAATGTCCCTGAGAAGTTCGAGAAGAATGTGCATGAAATGGAATGTCTCGATGCGAGACGTCACTATTAATAACACGTGCTTGGTCCTGTTGTGATGGAAGAGGTGTCCACGTATAGTTGAGAAAGCCCTCTTTCTGTTCTGGAGATAAAATCGTATTTGTTTCGCTGAAATGGCACGGGAAACATGGTTCAGCATCGTGTGATTGTTGTGATAATCCTCTGAGTGGTGTTATCAGAGTGATGATAGGGGGTACATGCCGTGGTGACACGGCAGCTGTTGAAATGTCTCTGCTGTGTGTCCACGGCTGTGGCTGCGGTGCAGACGGGGGCTGTGTGGACACAGAGCTGGTAGGAGGTGTAGCTGCCGAAAGCTCCTAGGATGGAACTGCAGTAGCCGAACGAATTGCACTGCTGGCTGGAGGTGCTGTGCTTATCGGTCGTATCGGCGTGGCAGCTGAAGCGTCCGTGTGTGGCTGGAGGTGCCGGGCGGGCGGCCGGGACCGTGGGCGGGACCGGGCTGGCCTGGGAAGCGCTGGTGCCGGGCAGCGGGGCCGGGGCTGGGCTGGAAGCGGGGCCGGGGCTGGGCTGGAAGCGGGGGCGGGGCGGGGCTGGAAGCGGGGGCGGGGCGGGGCTGGAAGCGGGGCCGGGGCTGGGCTGGCAGCGGGGCCGGGGCTGGCAGCGGGGCCGGGGCTGGGCTGGCAGCGGGGCCGGGGCTGGGCTGGAAGCGGGGCCGGGGCTGGCAGCGGGGCCGGGGCTGGGCTGGCAGCGGGGCCGGGGCTGGAAGCGGGGCCGGGGCTGGAAGCGGGGCCGGGGCTGGCAGCGGGGCCGGGGCTGGGCTGGCAGCGGGGCCGGGGCGGGGCTGGAAGCGGGGCCGGGGCGGGGCTGGAAGCGGGGCCGGGGCTGGGCTGGAAGCGGGGCCGGGGCTGGCAGCGGGGCCGGGGCTGGGCTGGAAGCGGGGCCGGGGCTGGAAGCGGGGCCGGGGCTGGGCTGGCAGCGGGGCCGGGGCTGGGCTGGAAGCGGGGCCGGGGCTGGGCTGGCAGCGGGGCCGGGGCTGACGTCCCGGGCAGGGCCGGGGCCGGGCCAGGAGCGGCTCGAGCCGCGAGCGGCGTTGCCGGGGTAACCGGCACTGAGGAGGGGCGGCCGATGCCGCGCCGCGCAGGCGTGGAAGCGAGGGCTCCCGAAGGCGGAAGTAAGGCCGGGATGGAAGCGGCGGGAGTGATGACGTCAGCAGCAGGCGCCGCCGTTCAAACGCGGAAGCGGCCGCGAACCCGGGCCGCGTGGGGATAGCGGGAGGGCCCGATGGAAGCTCCGGGACCGCCCCTGGCCGCGCGCATGGCTCATCTGATGGGAGGACCCCAGGCTCGGGAGGTAGGGACCTGCCTCTGCCTTGCGCCGTAACACATGGATCGGGCGAGATGGAAACCGAGAAATATTCTCGGCACTCTCGGTTCCTACACTCAGGTGTATTCCTGGTTCCTGACATTCCTTTAAAACTACCGAATTCTTCTCTCAGGTCCCTGGCAAATGGGGCTTTGCAGCCTGGGGGAGTTCTTGCAAAACGGGGTCTAGTGAAGCGCTCTGCAGGAGTGGTTGTGCACCTGAGCGGTCATTAATTGTCTCCTCTAATGAGGGAAACGTGATTAAACTCCCGGTGCTGTGCTGCTGTTGTGTGTCGGCCTCGAGGTGTGAGACAGTCCCTGTGTCACACTGGAGTTGCTTAGTGGCTGGACTGGGACTGGGACAGGTCTTGTTGGTCAGGAACAAAAGGGAAAATTTATCTTTTGGCTTGCTTAATATCTTGGCTTTATTAATGTATCAATGTCAATTGTTGTCATTTGCTGCCTCCTGCACAGTGTATTTGCAGCTCTGTGTGAGAGCAGACTCTCCCCTGTTGGGGAGTGAGACAATCCTGGAATATCCTGAGCTGGAAGGGGCCCACAGGGATCACCCAGTCCCACCCCCGTCCCTGCCCAGACCCCCCAACAGCCCCAGCCTGGGCATCCCTGGCAGCGCTGTCCAAACGCTCCTGGAGCTCTGGCAGCCTCGGGGCCGTGCCCATTCCCTGGAGAGCCTGGGCAGTGCCCAGCAGCCTCTGGGGGAAGAGCCTTTCCCTGATCTCAGCGTGAGCCTGCCCTGGCCCAGCTCCAGCTGTTCCCTGGGTCCTGTCTGTGTCCCAGGGAGCGGAGATCAGAGCTGTAGGCCCCGATGTGTTCTGGCCTCACACTTCTCTACCAGAACAAACCCAGTGCCCTCAGCAGCTCTTTCATGGTCCTTCCACACCCTTCCCCATCCCCATGTCCCTTCTTTGGATGCTGTCAGCTTTTTATCTTTTTTATATTGTGGCGCCCAAAAGTGCCCCCAGGACTCCAGTACAGTTTAACAGCAATGAAAGAAAACAGTGGATTTCAACTTTGATCTCAAAAGCTGTCTCAGGCCCCTGATACTGCCTCGAAATGTCTTTGCAGTTCTTGCTTTATGACTTGTGTCAAACACGGAGAGAGTGAGACTGAGCCCCTGGGGTCAGGTTCTGTGTGAGAAGCCACACAGCAAGCCAGAAATCTTTGCTCCAGATCACCAGAAATTTACAGTATTGAGGGCGGAAATACTGAGAGTTGAGTCTTGGGAGCTGAGCCAGGAAAGCAGCACCTCTGCCATGGGCAGATTTGGCACGTGGAGAGAGCTCGAGCAGCTTGCAAGAGGTCCCAGCAATGTGTGTGTGGAGCTGGGAGGAGCATGAGTTGCAGTGTCGTGTTTGGAGTCCCCCTGGGTGAGGATGTAGGAATAGACTGGAGTTTTTGGTGACTGAGGTTTCTTTTCTGTGGCAATAATTGTTCTTGGCCACATCATTTCAGTTTGTTACTCGCCTGTGGTTTGTTCTACAGGCCTGTTTCCTTTCTCTCCTACTATGGTGTCTCAGTTATCTTCAGCAGAGGCTCAGCAATAACTGAACTTGAGCTTAGATACTTAAACTTCAGTTCAGAGTAGATACATGGAAGAAATCTTTCCGTGTGAGGGTGGGCAGGCCCTGGCACAGGGTGCCCAGAGCAGCTGTGGCTGCCCCTGGATCCCTGGCAGTGTCCAAGGCCAGGCTGGACACTGGGGCTTGGAGCAGCCTGGGACAGTGGAAGGTGTCCCTGCCCTTGGCAGGGGTGGCACTGGAGGGGCTTTAAGGTCCCTTCCCACCAAGGCCTCGTCTTCCTTTGCCTTCAGTGTCTGCCTCAGAGTTTGTACCCAAACCAAAGTGAGGTTGATGTCACCTTCTCTAAACTGGGAGAACAGATCACTCCAAGCTGTGGGGAGGTGGAGAGGCTGTAGGATGGAGAGGGTGCAGCCCTGCAGACGCCGAGCTGTGGGGTTGCTGCTTTCAACAGCCTCGTTGTTGCTGCGGACACAGCTCAAGGTGGGTCTGAGAGAGACAAACTCTGCTTTTGGGGGTTTGTGTTGATGAGGAGGGGAGGGGAGGTCGCTGCTCTGCTTCTTGTAACTGCTGTGGCAGAGCCAGGAGCCCAAGGCAGGACAAGGGCAAAGCAAACCTCTCCGAGCTCTTGGGTTCTCTTCATTCCCAGATATTCTGATTCCTGCCCAAGTCCAAGTTCTTTGTGCTGTGCAGGATGCAAGTTTAATCAGGTTTTAGTGCTGGTTTAGCTGAGTGTTTCTAGGGCTTGAGGATGAAGCCAAATGCTCTGCACTGAAAAAGTGATGGATGTTCAGCACGAGATTCTCTTCAGGAACTGGCACGAAAAGTGGTTGCCGAAGCTGAGGGAGGAGCAATTCACAGCTTGGCTGGAAGAGGGAGAAGTGCTCACTGCTGGTCTGTCACTTCATCCTCATGAGTGAGTGTGGGAGCTCCCGAGATCGGCCAGGCTGCAATTTCAGATAGTTTAGATGGGCTGGCCTTGAAAAAATCATATTTTGGTGCCTGGAGCAAAAGCTGAAGGTGGCAGGAAGTGGCAGCAGTGGCAGGGAACTGAAGTGACACCACCCTGAGCTCAGAACTAATTTTGGTTGTGACCTTGAGCAGTCCCTGGGCCACACCAGAGCTTTTTGTGTCACCTGCTTTGGGAGGTTCTTCCTTGCCCGTGGAGAAGTTGGGTCTGGCACAGGTCTGCTGTGGAGCACCTGTGCCACCACCTTTAAAGAGCCACCCTGGAGGTGTCAGTGAGCCCCTCAGTGCCTGCCCAGCCTAGAGCAGGGCTGGGAGGGCAGGGGGCTCAGGGAGTGCTCATTCCTGGTGGTGTTGGAGCTCTGAGCCCAGCCCTGAGCTGGGTTTGTGGCTCTGAGGGCACGGGGAGTGTCCGGAGCAGGCCTGGCCTGGGCAGAGTAGGAACTCCTGGAGTAACTGCTGAGTAAGCCACACCTTCCACGTGAGAGGGAGGCACTCCCAGAGTCAGGCGCTGTCTCCTCAGAGGTGCTTTGGGGTTTAATTCTGTTCTCACAGTGACTCCTCTCACCTGGGAACCCCGTGGTTACCTCCAGAGGGTCTGAGGCCTTAGGGATGTAAATATGGACAGGAGGGGTTGGAATCTGCCTATCAGGGAATCTTCCCCTTGCCCACAGGAGAGTGTGCAGAACTCTTCTGTGTGATGATAATGTTTTCATACTTTAGGTGTGAAAATAAAAAATGGGAGAAATCTCGTTTTTCTGGCAGCACGCAAAGAACTTTCTTCTGTGTCACCGCTAAAACTCTGTGAGGGGATGAATACCTGGGAATCTGAAAGAGACATAGCTGGAAAGCATCAATATGAATGGATTTTTCTGCTTCTTTTTGCACTTGAAAGAAAGGTGAAAGTTACAGGCTGAGTCAAGCTTTTACCCTTTATTTCAATCAATTCAGTTATTGCTAAATATGGCTACACACAGGTAGCCCAGGTGACAGAGCTGCCTCCAGCTGCTCCTTGGCCCCAGTGTCCCACGCGGGATGCTTGAGTTATCCACTGAGAGCCCCCTTGAGACTGGAGCACAGGTAAATCTGCCTGTCTGAAGGGCAGGATTGTGTCCTAAGTCCCTCCTCATTCCTTCCTTTCCTCAGGCCCCACCATTGTGGCTTGGGTGGCAGTGGCACATTGGAAAGGCCTGGGGGTGCCAGCTGGGGTGAGAGCTCGGGGTGCCAGCCCAGGCTCCACCAGCACTTGGCCCACACTGGGGCACAAATTGAGAGATGAACTCTTGGAAGCTTGTCCTGAGGAGGATGAGTGGTACCTGCTGGCGAAATTCGGTGCTTTCACAGAGCTGTGATAAACCCCAAACTCTTAGACTGCCAACCTACAGCCTCTGCACCGTCACATTCCCCAGTTGCATTTTGTATTGGAATTTTACCTGCTCCCACCTGCGTCCTCCTGCTGGCAGTGCCAGCAGCCCACGTGCTGCCTCTCCTGAGAGCAAGTTCCTGCCTGTTTCCTCTCCCAGCCCCAGCTCTTGCTTCCCTCTGGCAGAGGCAGCTTTAGGTGCAATATCCTGATGTTTCTGCGAGTGGGTTTTGGAATAAACCTACACACAGGATGTCCATGGGTTGCTGCTATGGATTCTGTGAAAGGTGATCAGGAAAAGCAAGTTCAGAGTTACTCAGGGGATTCTCTGATTCCTGCCCATCTCACGGAGCTGCTCAGGGTGAAACTATTACTCCCATGCTTTTTATTTTGCTCCTCTTAGTGCTGGTTTTTCCCCAGGTAAGTCAGTGCTGGAGCAGCCCTTGTGGGTTTATCTGTGATGAGCAGTGGTTGTGTCTGCACACGGAGATAGCAGATTCCAGCTGTAGTGTGCAAACGTCGGTGCTTTGTGCCTTAGTGCACAGCCACATTTGTCAGCTGACAGGGCTGATGCGATGAGAAAACCTCGCACTCTCCAATAACCTGAGCACAGGCACTTCCTGCGTTGTTACATTTAACCAAAGCTCTGATAAAAAATACTACATTAATTTTTCTAATGGAGACCAGATTCCGCATTATCATCATTTACGTTTTTGGATAGTCTTTGATTGACTCTGGTGGGAAGGGAGGTGAATCAGTATCTTGTACTTTAGGGAAAGATCTAGGGGAGAATTGAATTGTACTTCCTTGGAATTCACATCACCCGCCCTTAGTCGGAGATGTTGATCTTGAGAACAACAAGCAGAGAACAGCCCAGGAAGGGCTGAACGTGACAAAACAGTGCAGAGCATACAGAAATCCTCTTTGCTGTGTTCATCATTCTGTCTTCATCTTGGATTGTTTCCACCCTTCTCCTCCACCTGGAAGTCACAAGCATCCTGCAGTGGCAGGTACTCTGGGTTCTTCTGCCAGGAGTAGTCTAAGAACAGCTTTTGCTGGGAGCAGCTCTGACCTTGCTGAAATCACTGCTGAAACCTCCCCTGACTCTTGCAGTGCCAGAATTTCACGGTGGCAGTGGTGAGGCAGGGACTGAGCCTGGTTCATTGTCCCCAGAGCTCGGGTAGTACAGGACAGTCAGGCCAGTAAAGCCCCTGCTCAGGGCTGGGAACGAGATCCTGGCCGGCTTTCCCTCTCTGCCCCTCTCTGCAGTCCTGCTGGGCTATGTCATGCTACTATGTTACAGCATTGTTCCATGTCTTTTTTTTTTTTTTGGAAGTAATGCCGGATATTGGCAGTCAGGGGCGATGGAGCGAGGTGAGCAGTGACCGGTGGACAGAATGAGTTGTTACGGCCTCGGTCTCAATTTTTGGAGCAGCTCTAAGCATCCGTTGTTGTTTGTGTGTTTTAGGTGGTCCACTTGCAGGATGTCCTGGCCCTGGATGCTGGAGCGTGCAAGCCTAAGGTATAGGTGTGGTGTACTTCAGTCGGAGCAGGGAGGCTGTGGTTTCACAGTCTCTCAGCATGTTTTGTGTGTTTTTGCTTTGCTTCTCTGCAGGTGCTGCTGCTGCCCTGGGCGTGCCAAGGGCCAGAGGCGAGCAGGTGAGTTGGCATTTAGGTGGGGTGGCTGATAGGCCAGCGGTCTATGGCAGCGTGCTGAGCGTGTCCCTTTTCATTGTGCAGGTTTGTCCTGGCCACCTCCAGAGTCAGATCAGGATTTGAGGTGAGCCGGGGCAGTGGTGTGGAGTAGCCCGGGGATGCTCTTCTGGAGGGCAACAGTGACGTTTTCTGTTTTGTTGTCTTAGGTACCGTGAGCAGGTGTGGAGCTGAAGTTTGGAGAGAGCAGGTAAGCGCTGAGCCTCGGCAGTTTCGAGGGAGGGGGCCTTGCGGAAGGGGTCTCTTTTGGCGTGTGTTGTCAGAGGCTGAATTTTCTCCTTGTTCTCCATCTTTCGCAGCTGCCAAAGCGGACCGTGGGGAACGTGTTGACATCCGAGGTGCTGATGCATTTTTTCTGCCAGGGATGGATTTTGTCCGTTTGTCTTCAGAAAGCTAAGTGTTGGGAGCGGTGGTTGGGAGAAGGGAAAGGCCTTTGGAGTTCCAGGAGGCAATTGGAAGTTAGCTTAGAGGAGAGGGCTGTTGTGGGAGGGCCCCTTGGAAGTAAAGGGAGAGGGTTTCTCCTCAGCATCACCCGAGCCTTTGCTGGGCAGGGCAGTTCCCACCCATCTCTGTCATCGGCCTTTGAGTCTCGCCGTCATCGTGGATCTTTTTGCCCGAGGAGCTCGCCTTCGGGTCTGGCACGATCGCCACGGTCTCCATTTCACCTACTCGCTGGCGTAGCCGCCCGCGGGCATCTTGGCCACTTGCTGGATGGTCAAAGGTAAGGGATCAAAGCTCGGGTTGTCAAGGAATGGGTCAAGGGGTCAAAGGTCAGGGGATAAAAGGTCAAGGCTCGGGCTCAGGATTAGAGGTTCCAGCATGATTTTCCGTGGTGGTTCCCAGTGTGGGGACACGGGGTGTGGGGTCAGTGGCGCCGGGGGCGGGCAGGAGCCCCGTGGGCAGTGGCCGGCAGCGGCGGGGACGCCTCCGTACGGTCGCGCCCCTCCAGTGCCAGCAGAAGCCCCCCTGCGCCGTGCGGTGCCCGGCCCCACTCCTTGCCCTCCCCGCCGCTGCCTTCCCGCACTCCCACCGCACCCCCTGCTCCCCTCCAGCCCAGGGAAATGCAGGAAAACACAAAATCATCGAGGTGGAACAGTCACCGGAGCTGCCCGAGCCATCCCCCCGCCTGAAGGCGGCAGCTGCCCAGAGCCAGGGGCACCCAGCAGGATGCAGCTCCCCTTTCCCAGGAGCTGGAGGCAGGGTTTCCCAGGCAGGGGGAGCAGGGAGAATTTCAGCTCCCAGCAGCTCTCTGTGAGTGCTGGATGGACTCTGGGCTGAGCCAGGTGGGAGGTGTGGGTGGTGTTCATGTCCCCAGGAGCTGCTCAAATCCACCTTAAACTCCTGGAATGGTCTGTGCTGGCAAGAACCTTACAGACCATCCTGTTCAGCCCCTTGCCATGGTCAGGGACACCTTCCTGGGGTGTCTGTGCCAGAGTGGTGGAATGGGCAGGACTTTCTCCCTGAGCCCAGTCCCGGGCAAGATTGGGGTTCCCATGGGAAGAAGCCTGTGAGCTGCATTTCCGGAGCTGGGAGCCTCCATGCCCGGGAGTGTTTCCAGTACTGCTCTTTGGCTTTTTCCATAACTGGGCATGATGTTTCTCCCCAGAGCAAGGTGGTTTTCCCTGGATTGTTGGGGTTACACACTGGCTGTTTGACAGCTCTGTTGTCTCTTTGTCCTGAATGGAAGAGTGAGGAACGGGGGATGCTCCCGACTGTCCCAGGGATGTGGGAACAGCCCAGTTCCAGTGAGGAATGTGACGCCCAGCTCGTGGCGTGTGCCCTGAGATGGTCTTTGCTGTTGTTTTGTCCTTAGAGCCTGTTGGAGTGCTGGCCTGGATTTGGGAGGAGCCAAGTAGCCTGGAGCAGTGAGGTTTTTCCTGTCAGAAATCCATGCTGGGGATGTTTTCCCTGGCTGTCCCAAGGGGAAGGAACAGCTCTGGAGTTTTTGCAGCCACAGGCTGGGGATGCATCCCCTGAAAACCAGTTCAGGATCGTTCATCTGACTCTGTCCCTGACCTGTGGCTTCCAGGGAGCCTTCTGGTCTTCTGGATATTCCCAGGAGAGGATATTCCACCACCTGACTTTTAAGCCAGGAATTCCAAACCCAGTAAGTCGGTCACATTCTATGGGAGCTGCCCCAATGGTGGGATGGCAGAGGGCACACCCCACGCTGCTGTTTGGGACATTCCTGACTGGAACGGGAGCCAGCTGGGCATTTTGGAGCACTGAGGCCACCAGGGCAGCCTTGAGTGGCATTCCCAGGCAATGCTGAGGCATCCCATGCCTGTGGCAACACATGCCTGATGTGGAGCAGAGAGAGGAAGGGAGAAATTCTGAGTTGATGGGAGGAATGGAATTGGGCTTTCCAGAATGGAATTGGTATAGGTGCTGATGGTATCATGGAATCATGGGGTGGCTTGGAAGGGACACAAAGACCCTCTGGGCTCTGTTATCCCATCCCGTGGCAAAGAACACGTCCAAAACTGCCTCCTCACCCCCATGGAATGGCAGTGGGTGTTGGGAGCTCTGGCTGGAGCACCTGGAGACCAGGTAAGAATAGCAGTGGCATTGTTTTGGCTGCTGCTGGATGTGGTTTTCTCTTGTCAAGATGTTCCTCTGATTGATATTTTCACAGTAGCTTGCTAGGCCTCATTTGAGGATAATTCCAAGAATTTGGAAGTCGTTGGAAAAGAATGAGGAAAAAAGGTGAACCTGATCCAATTCTAGTAATTCTGAACTTCTCTTGCAGCACCGTTCCAGGGGAAAGCTGGTGAAAGGATAAAGATGCAGAGGAACAAGTGTTGTAAACCCCCTTGCCTCCCTGACAAAGCAAACCTTTCTGCAATCCCAGTAAATCTCTTGGAGAAACTGTGGGATCATAAGGTTTCCTAGGAAAGGAAAACTAAGGACAGAGATGAGGAAATAGGCTTCCAGTTAACAATGATTTGATGGAGGTAGGAATGATTCTTGTATGTTTGATGCACCCCTTTTTATTCCTGGGATAATTTTAAATGATTTCTTTAAAAAATCATTTCGATTTGGGAATTCAGATTAGAGAGGAAACGATGCAAAATAAATGCAGGGAGAGATCACAGAATCATCCTGGAATGGCGGAATAATTTGGGTGGGAAGGGACCTTAAGGATCACCTCATTCCATCCCCAGGGTGCTCCAAGCTGCGGCCAGCCTGGCCTTGAACACTTCCAGGGATGGGGCAGCCACGATTTCCCTGGGTTTACGGGCACAAGAGGAAATTTCCAGCAGGAACTGAGGGGTTTCCCTTGCTCTGCCTGGCCCTAGCAGGGCTTTGGGAGGCAGAGGCTGTGGGAACAGGAGCTTTGTCCACTGCCTTGGAGGAGTCTCTGATGTCCCAAAACCCAGCAGAGCAAGTGGCTGTGGTTTAACATCCCGTTCAAAGGAGATGCCAGGCCAGGAACGGGAATGGACTGCAGAGCAGGGATGGTGGCCAGCAGAGGGGTGACTGTCCAGGGGGTCCCAGCAGTCCATCCCTGCTGCCCAGGTTTGGGATGAGCAGGCTGGTGAGTGTCCCTGTGCTTGCTCTGCAGGATGAGGAAGCCAGGCCTGCTGAGGAGGAAGATGAGGAGGTGTGGGAGGATGGAGACAACGGCCACCAAAGGCTGGGGAAGGCACAGATCCAGGTAGGAGACGTTGCCTTGCGAGGAGAGGGACTTGTCTGTCCCGTTGGAATTTGGGGCGTGAGGCCAGTGGAACAAAGGCTTTGATTCCATTTTCTTGCTCGGGTTTTCACGTGCCTTAAGAGAGCTTTGTGAAAATGTCATTATCCCTGATTGAGTCTCTGAAAAACAGGGATTGAAGCTTTCAGAAGGGGCCCAACCCTGCCTGCATGTATCCAAGTGCAGCCCCCACTCCCTGTTTTTGTGTACAGCTGGGATGAGACCTCAGCTGCTGTTACTTGCCAGCTCACAAGTTGTGTAGCTCAGAGCCTCAGCCATGAAGGGCCAGGCTGTGTTTAAAACAGCCCAAGGTGCCAGAGAGCTGGAGTCATTTCCTAGCAGGTAACTTGACTTGGAAGCTGCATTCTAAAATTTGTCCGCATTTAATTGATGTCCCACATGGAGACACCTAAAGAAGCAGAGGTGGGGTGTTCCTAAGAAAAGAGCATCTAAATTCTTTGGTGGTAGAGGGCTTAAAGTCTGAGTGAGGTGCCTTTAGGACACTTCCATTCCAGTATCTGAATAGAATTTAAATGAAGTAGCCAAATCCTGACAAGCTTGTATGAACTCCAAAGCCTCTGCAAGTGGTTTACAGCCAGGGAAGGAGATAAGAGTCTGGAGTCTCTTCCCCAAAACCTGGCTGCTGGTTTCTTTGGCCAGGCATAGGAAGAATTGTGTATTCCCTGGGGCTCTCCTTATGGGGAGAGGTTTACTTATGTGCCCTGGGTTTATTCAGTGCATCTTCAAAGTGATGGAAACTGATTGCATTGAAATGCCAGGGGTGCCAAATGTTTTCCCCAGCCAGAGCTCGGAGCCAGCCCAGTGGGAAGGGGTTTAGTGGCCATTTTCCCGCTCCCTCGGGGCAGCAGCACTGGAGCACTCGCAGCCACCCGTGCCCGAGGTGCCGAGTACTGGCAGGAGGCAAAGCCAGGGACTGGGCAGGAGGAGCTTGCAGTGCTCCTGGAATCGCAGAGCTGGAGCTGTGGGTTAGAACTGCCAGGAGCTGCTGCCTCACTCAAACCTTGTTTAAAGCTCAGCATCCCTCCTGCTCCCTTGGAATGATTGTTGCTTCTGTTGTTGCTCTTTCCCGATCCATTATGATTATTATTGTAAATTCCCACTCCATTTCTTCCATAGCCCTTTGCTTCCCAGAGGTGGTGCTTTAGGCAAGCCCCTCCAGCCTGGGAAGGGGCTTTTGGCTCCAGACTCAGTCCCAGTCCCCATGAGCAGCTGGAGCTGTGCTGTCCCCAGCAGGTGCCTTTCCTTCCTTCCCTGCTGCACTTTGGCTTTTTGAGGGCTCTCTAGGGGGCTGAGGGAGAAGTTCTTTGTCATTCCAGGGCAGCATAAGCCCTGATCCCACTCAAAGCAGGAGGAATCATTCCATCCTTGTTTTTGGATACACCTTTGGTGTTCTCTCTCTTTTGCTGACACTGTGTGGTGAAGCAGCAGCTCCCTGGAATAACTTTTATTTGTAAAACAATGAATTCCCTGCTGGAATCCCAGTCCCAGCCCCCCAGATCAAGGTGCAGTTTAAGGCCTTACACCCTGACCAGGACAAGTTCCTGTCCTTAGACATGGAAAACAGGGGAAAACTCAGACTGGATTGGAGCCAGCATCCAGAATGGGGAGAGTGAGGCAGCGTGCTTGGCCCAGGCTGGGGCTGGTACAGGGGGTGTTCCCCATAGGATGACACCCGTTTGGAGCAGATGCTTCTCTTCCTTTGTCCAAAGTCCAATGGCAAAGGAGTGAAGAACCCACAAGTGGGGCCTGGAAGGAAAACAGTTCTGTTAAAATTAGGCAAAGAATGCACTAAGAAAAAATGGACATCCTTTTTAGGTATGAAAGTAAGTAGGGGAAAAATGTTGAAAAAGAGCTCTTTTATTTGGTGCCACCTCTCATTTTTTTATGGATAAAACCCTCTAGTGAGCAATCAGAACAGGAGTGGGAAAGCCAGGAGCCTTTGACTTCCACAGTGGACTTAATTGCCATGCTTAATTTCAACAATTTCTTCTTTCTCTCAGGCCAGAAAAACCCACTTAACTTGTCCCATCTTTGCCAAAAGCTTTGGTGTTTGAGCAGCCAAACCCAAGGGGCTCTGGCCCCACCAGCCTGTACTGGAGGGCCCCTGGTCCTGCCCATGGTGTGGGATGAATCCCCAATTGTCCCCAGAGGGGGCTGCCCTGGTCCCTGCAGTG
>NW_028120286.1:0-31550 GCF_965178545.1 Coloeus monedula
CAGGGAAGGTGCAAGTGAGACCACATGAGGGCAACAAACGGATTTTACTGGACATGCATTTTATTGAACGAGGGATGGCGTTCTAGAGGATGTGTATTTTAATTTGATATTCTTCTTCTGCTTACTACTATTTCCTATTTCTTCTTCTTCATCTAAGTCATCTTCTTCTTTGCCTTCTTTTCAATTACTTCTACTACTCTTGCTTCTTCTTTTCTTCTTTGCTGTCTTTTTAATTACTACTACTACTCTTGCTTCTTCTTTGTCTTACTCTTATTCTTTTTATTCCTATTTTAATTTTTCTTCTTATTCACTACTACTATTTCTTCTTCTTCTTTATCATAGTCTTCTTGTTGTAATTAATCTTCTTCACTTGTTATGCTTATGGTTATTTTTTTCTTTTTCATATTCTTACTGTTTACTACTATTTCTTCTTCCTCTTCTTCTACTTATTCCTATGCTCCTATTATTCTTATTCAACTTAATATTTTTATTATTATTCTATTCCTTTTTCTTCTTCCTCCTGTTTACTACTACTATTTCTTCATCGTCATAATCTTCTTCTTCCTATTCCTATTTGTATTCCTATTCTTTTTTTTTCTCCTGTAGGAGGAGGTTTTTAATTTTTTTTCTTTTTTTTTACTACTACTATTTCTTCATCATCATAATCTTCTTCTTCCTATTCCTCGTCCTAGTCCTATTCTTTTTTTTTCTCCTGGAGGAGGAGGTTTTTAAATTTTTTTTCTTTTTTTTTACTACTACTATTTCTTCATCATCATAATCTTCTTCTTCCTATTCCTATTCCTATTCCTATTCCTATTCTTTTTTTTTTTCTCCTGTATGAGGAGGTTTTTAAATTTTTTTCTCTATTTTTTTACTACTACTCTTTCTTAAAGTCAAGTTCCGTTTGTTGAGTCCAAGTCTTGAAGTCTTGTCCGTAGCCTTTGATGCCACCAGGGGAGGTTCAGATTCAATATCTGAAAGAGCTTTTCCTTGGGAGAGGCGTGAGGCACTGGAAGAAGTTGCCCAGGGCGGTGGTGGAGTCCTTGTCCCCGCAGTGGTCAGGAGCTGTGCAGATGTGGCCCTTGGGGACGTGGTTTCGGGGCGGCGGTGGCGCTGCCAGGGTGCCAGTGGCACCGGGTGCCCGGCAGGGTCTCTTTTGGCACCTCGGTGACTCCCTGGGCTTCCCCGCCGAGCGCGCCGGCACCGAGCGCGCTCCACGGGCGCTGTTTGGGGGCGGCCAGGCCGGTGACTTTGGGCGTCGCGGAGACGGCCCCGGCACGGCCCAAAGCAGCCGGGGCAGCTCAGGCTGCGGGGCCCGTCCAGGCCGAGGCCGCCCCGGGCCGGGCGGGTGCTACTCCAGCGTCCGCGGCGCCAGGCAGCGGCAGCGGAACAGCGCCCGCAGCGCCCGCAGCGCCCGCCTGAGGCGGCCGGGCCGCTTGCTGGGGGCAGCCGAGGGGCCGCGGGGGCTCTGCGGGGCAGGCCCCGGCTCCTGCCAGGCCAGCACAGGAGAAGCTGCGGGTCCCGTGGCGGCTCGGCCTTGCAGGGGGGGAAGCGAGGCACAGAGCGGCTCCCGTGCCGGCCGCTCGGCCCAGGCCTCCCGAGGGACGGGCGGCGGGAGCTCGTCTGCCGCAAGAGCTGCCAGGCTTCGGCGCCTGCCTTCTTCGCCTACCTCGAGCACGCTGACTCCGTCCCAGGCGGCGGCCTTGGGCAGCGAGGGTGGGACCCTGAAGCTGAAGATGCAGGTGTATTCCCAGCTGCTGTGTGCGGCAGGGACCAGGCTCCATGGCCCTGCTGATGGCACCTCCTCACTGGGGGCAGGAGAACACGGCTGGTTCTTCTGGCCGCTCGCACCTCCTTCACCTCGCTGGGACAGCTTTGGGTCGTTCCCTTCTTCTTCCCCGTGGGGCAGCTCCTGGACTTCCACTCTCTGTTGCCACCGGTAGAGCAGTTGCTGTGCCCCATGTCCCCACTCCATGCTCAGGCCCATCTTCCACGGCTTCAGCCCTTGGGGACTCCACATTCTGCACAGGGACACTTCCTGCACTGGCACTGCTGGGACCCACTGGGACAACTCACGGCCTGTCGCCTCTTCGCACAGGCAAAGCTCTTGGGGTCGAGTGTCTCTCCCCTGGCAAGGCTCCTCATCCACGGCAGGTTTCCTCTCCGCCTCCCTGATGACAAAGGGCCCCTGCTCCTCTTCAGTGTCTCTCTGGGGCCTGACTGAGGCACTCTCTGCCCCCACCAAGTGCCAGCTGAGGGTCTGGTCTTGTGGCCCGCTGGGCACAGGGGTGGGTGGCTGGGAGGAGCTGGGGTTTGCCTTGTCCTCTTCCATCTCAGAGGTCCTGTAGCACAGAAGGATGGCGGGAGCTGCTTCCTTCTGCGACAGGGGCTCTCAGCGGACTGGGCACTGCCAGGTTCTGCGCCCCTTAGCTACCCTCAGCCAGGGCGGGGCTCTCTGATGTCACAAGGCTCTCTGGGCACCGCCATGTTCCGCATGGCCAAGGGCCCTTTGTGACACCACGCGCCTGGGTCACAAAGGGCCGTAGCCGGCGCCCCTCCAGCAGCCGAGCCTGCTGGAAGTAGCACTGAGCAGGCCCTGGACTTGGGCACTTGTAGCCCTTGGCCTCTGCGAGGCTTTGGCCACGGTCCCACTCACCGGCCCAATCCCCACACTGTAGAGCCCTGGCTTTGGCGGGTGGGCTGCCCAGGGCACGAGCCATTGGCCAGATGGCCGCAGCCAGGGACTTGGGGGCATTGGCTCCATGTGCAGCTGCAGGCCGGGGACCAGGGGTGTCCCTCAGGGCTCTGCCTTGGCCCTGGGGCTCTTCAGTGGCGTCCCCAATGACACAGGCAGGGGCTCGAGCTCCCCCTCAGCACGTTTGCAGGGGACGGGCAGCTGAGCGTGGCAGGGGCACCATGGCAGGATTTGGCCGTGCACAGGGACCTGGGCAAGCTTGAGAAGGGGCACAACGAGAACCTTACGAGGTCTCACAAGGCCAAGTGCCGGGTGCTGCGCCTGGCCCGGGGCGATCCCCGAGTCCCGGATTCGTGCAGGCCGGGAGAGACCTTCATATCCCTCCGTTTGGTGCTGCCTCCCTGGCCGCTCCCAGCACGTCCAGAAGCAGCACTGGCTGGGCCTTGGGCCTTTCCGGTGCCCTTGCCCACTTCCAGCAGGGCTGGCCCGAGGGGAGCACGCCCAGCCCGTGCCTCTGCCCCACAGCCCCTGTGGGCAGCTTCCCTGGGCACGTCCTGCCCTGAGCCTGCCGCGGCTGGGCCAGTGCTGGGCCACTGAGTGCTGCTCCTGGAGGGACAATTCCAGCTGAAATCACACGTAATGAATGAAGCTTTTGACAGATTGGTGCTGGCAGTGGTGACACCAATGCTGAGCTGAATTCTCCCCTGTGTTTGGGTGTGCTTGGCCTCCGTGCCAGAAGCCTCGTGATGCCGAGGGTGCCAGGCTTTGCCCAGGCTTTCCAGGCAGCAGATGCAGGCAGGGCCACTCCTGGCAAAGTGGGCACTGGCTTGGAGAGCCATCAGTGTTCCTGAACACAGACTGGTTTCAGGAATGTGGTGGTGTTGAGGTGAACTTTGAGGTATATAAATATAAGGGGGAGTAATTGCAAGGTGCTGTACTGTATTGCTATTGGTGTTTGAATAAGTAATAAAATGACAGATGGAGCATGATAGGAAAATAACTTGCTGCAGGAAAAAATTCCTCAGGATTGCTGGTTATTCCCAATATGTACCGCTGTAACTGAGTAAGGAGAAAGGGACAACAAGCCGTGTCTGATTAACAAGATGCTGATGTTGTGCTCTCTTCCCCAGTCTGCTCTCAAAAGATGTGGGACTGACAAAGATGAAGGAATCTTAAGAGCTATTTTGGTTCTTTTGGAGAAGGTTTAAAATGGAGAAGGGATTGGGGTGATTAGGAGGCTCTCATTACGCATCATTTTCAGTGCTGCCTTTTGTGGCAGAAGTGATTAAATGTGCCCTGCTGGTGTTGTGTTGGTGTTTAGATTTTCTGAGTCCCGCAGCCCTGAGCTGGGTTCCCATGCCGGTGGAACTGTCCTGCCTGCTGCTTGCAGGATGCCCTGGAACAAAGCCTCTGCCCCATCATGCCCGAGGAGCAGAAGGGCATGAGGACAGTGCTGCGAGGATGGGCAAGGAGGGGCACTTTGCTTAGGGAGAGTGGGGCAGGAGAGGCCTTCAGTGGCCTGGCAGAGATACTCAGAGCTTTTGTTGGTTTCCAGACAACAAAAGGTTTCCCCTTCCCTCAGAGATCCGGAGCGATGCTCTTGGCCGGGTCCTCCTTTCTCTCCTGCCTTCCTTTGCCTGCTCTTTTTCCCTCCCAGTGTCTCCCTTTGCCCAGGGCAGCTCCCAGCCAAAGAGCCTGCCCTGATGGTTTTTTTTTCCCCAATCCAGGAGCTAAAAGAGCCCTGGATGAAGTTACGGAGGCTGGCAGTGAAATGTCACGGTAAGATCTTGCTCCGCTTGGGTTTCAGCCCTTTCAGAGCTTTGCCTTGAAGGGCAGGAAGATCTTTTCCTCGCTGGGAACTGGAACTGCAGCCCATTGCAGTGTGTGCCATGGATGCCAAGAGGGGCATTCCCGAGGCTCCCAGGCTGCTGCTCCTGCCGTGCCTCCCAAGGGAGCTGCGCAGGGCCGGGGGACAAGGTCCAGCAGCTGGGAGGGCTCCCAGAGCAGCCAGCAAAGGCTGCTTTGCTGCACGTTCTCCAGCGGGAAGCAGAGGGAAGGAGGGAAGGGAAGGGAGTCGCTGACAGAATCCCGGCATGCTTGTGGCTGGAAGGGACCCTGCCCGTGGGTTAGGATGCCGAGGGGGAGAGAGAGACGCCTGTGCCGCAGGGAAGGTGCAAGTGAGACCACATGAGGGCAACAAACGGATTTTACTGGACATGCATTTTATTGAACGAGGGATGGCGTTCTAGAGGATGTGTATTTTAATTTGATATTCTTCTTCTGCTTACTACTATTTCCTATTTCTTCTTCTTCATCTAAGTCATCTTCTTCTTTGCCTTCTTTTCAATTACTTCTACTACTCTTGCTTCTTCTTTTCTTCTTTGCTGTCTTTTTAATTACTACTACTACTCTTGCTTCTTCTTTGTCTTACTCTTATTCTTTTTATTCCTATTTTAATTTTTCTTCTTATTCACTACTACTATTTCTTCTTCTTCTTTATCATAGTCTTCTTGTTGTAATTAATCTTCTTCACTTGTTATGCTTATGGTTATTTTTTTCTTTTTCATATTCTTACTGTTTACTACTATTTCTTCTTCCTCTTCTTCTACTTATTCCTATGCTCCTATTATTCTTATTCAACTTAATATTTTTATTATTATTCTATTCCTTTTTCTTCTTCCTCCTGTTTACTACTACTATTTCTTCATCGTCATAATCTTCTTCTTCCTATTCCTATTTGTATTCCTATTCTTTTTTTTTCTCCTGTAGGAGGAGGTTTTTAATTTTTTTTCTTTTTTTTTACTACTACTATTTCTTCATCATCATAATCTTCTTCTTCCTATTCCTCGTCCTAGTCCTATTCTTTTTTTTTCTCCTGGAGGAGGAGGTTTTTAAATTTTTTTTCTTTTTTTTTACTACTACTATTTCTTCATCATCATAATCTTCTTCTTCCTATTCCTATTCCTATTCCTATTCTTTTTTTTTTTCTCCTGTATGAGGAGGTTTTTAAATTTTTTTCTCTATTTTTTTACTACTACTCTTTCTTAAAGTCAAGTTCCGTTTGTTGAGTCCAAGTCTTGAAGTCTTGTCCGTAGCCTTTGATGCCACCAGGGGAGGTTCAGATTCAATATCTGAAAGAGCTTTTCCTTGGGAGAGGCGTGAGGCACTGGAAGAAGTTGCCCAGGGCGGTGGTGGAGTCCTTGTCCCCGCAGTGGTCAGGAGCTGTGCAGATGTGGCCCTTGGGGACGTGGTTTCGGGGCGGCGGTGGCGCTGCCAGGGTGCCAGTGGCACCGGGTGCCCGGCAGGGTCTCTTTTGGCACCTCGGTGACTCCCTGGGCTTCCCCGCCGAGCGCGCCGGCACCGAGCGCGCTCCACGGGCGCTGTTTGGGGGCGGCCAGGCCGGTGACTTTGGGCGTCGCGGAGACGGCCCCGGCACGGCCCAAAGCAGCCGGGGCAGCTCAGGCTGCGGGGCCCGTCCAGGCCGAGGCCGCCCCGGGCCGGGCGGGCGCTACTCCAGCGTCCGCGGCGCCAGGCAGCGGCAGCGGAACAGCGCCCGCAGCGCCCGCAGCGCCCGCCTGAGGCGGCCGGGCCGCTTGCTGGGGGCAGCCGAGGGGCCGCGGGGGCTCTGCGGGGCAGGCCCCGGCTCCTGCCAGGCCAGCACAGGAGAAGCTGCGGGTCCCGTGGCGGCTCGGCCTTGCAGGGGGGGAAGCGAGGCACAGAGCGGCTCCCGTGCCGGCCGCTCGGCCCAGGCCTCCCGAGGGACGGGCGGCGGGAGCTCGTCTGCCGCAAGAGCTGCCAGGCTTCGGCGCCTGCCTTCTTCGCCTACCTCGAGCACGCTGACTCCGTCCCAGGCGGCGGCCTTGGGCAGCGAGGGTGGGACCCTGAAGCTGAAGATGCAGGTGTATTCCCAGCTGCTGTGTGCGGCAGGGACCAGGCTCCATGGCCCTGCTGATGGCACCTCCTCACTGGGGGCAGGAGAACACGGCTGGTTCTTCTGGCCGCTCGCACCTCCTTCACCTCGCTGGGACAGCTTTGGGTCGTTCCCTTCTTCTTCCCCGTGGGGCAGCTCCTGGACTTCCACTCTCTGTTGCCACCGGTAGAGCAGTTGCTGTGCCCCATGTCCCCACTCCATGCTCAGGCCCATCTTCCACGGCTTCAGCCCTTGGGGACTCCACATTCTGCACAGGGACACTTCCTGCACTGGCACTGCTGGGACCCACTGGGACAACTCACGGCCTGTCGCCTCTTCGCACAGGCAAAGCTCTTGGGGTCGAGTGTCTCTCCCCTGGCAAGGCTCCTCATCCACGGCAGGTTTCCTCTCCGCCTCCCTGATGACAAAGGGCCCCTGCTCCTCTTCAGTGTCTCTCTGGGGCCTGACTGAGGCACTCTCTGCCCCCACCAAGTGCCAGCTGAGGGTCTGGTCTTGTGGCCCGCTGGGCACAGGGGTGGGTGGCTGGGAGGAGCTGGGGTTTGCCTTGTCCTCTTCCATCTCAGAGGTCCTGTAGCACAGAAGGATGGCGGGAGCTGCTTCCTTCTGCGACAGGGGCTCTCAGCGGACTGGGCACTGCCAGGTTCTGCGCCCCTTAGCTACCCTCAGCCAGGGCGGGGCTCTCTGATGTCACAAGGCTCTCTGGGCACCGCCATGTTCCGCATGGCCAAGGGCCCTTTGTGACACCACGCGCCTGGGTCACAAAGGGCCGTAGCCGGCGCCCCTCCAGCAGCCGAGCCTGCTGGAAGTAGCACTGAGCAGGCCCTGGACTTGGGCACTTGTAGCCCTTGGCCTCTGCGAGGCTTTGGCCACGGTCCCACTCACCGGCCCAATCCCCACACTGTAGAGCCCTGGCTTTGGCGGGTGGGCTGCCCAGGGCACGAGCCATTGGCCAGATGGCCGCAGCCAGGGACTTGGGGGCATTGGCTCCATGTGCAGCTGCAGGCCGGGGACCAGGGGTGTCCCTCAGGGCTCTGCCTTGGCCCTGGGGCTCTTCAGTGGCGTCCCCAATGACACAGGCAGGGGCTCGAGCTCCCCCTCAGCACGTTTGCAGGGGACGGGCAGCTGAGCGTGGCAGGGGCACCATGGCAGGATTTGGCCGTGCACAGGGACCTGGGCAAGCTTGAGAAGGGGCACAACGAGAACCTTACGAGGTCTCACAAGGCCAAGTGCCGGGTGCTGCGCCTGGCCCGGGGCGATCCCCGAGTCCCGGATTCGTGCAGGCCGGGAGAGACCTTCATATCCCTCCGTTTGGTGCTGCCTCCCTGGCCGCTCCCAGCACGTCCAGAAGCAGCACTGGCTGGGCCTTGGGCCTTTCCGGTGCCCTTGCCCACTTCCAGCAGGGCTGGCCCGAGGGGAGCACGCCCAGCCCGTGCCTCTGCCCCACAGCCCCTGTGGGCAGCTTCCCTGGGCACGTCCTGCCCTGAGCCTGCCGCGGCTGGGCCAGTGCTGGGCCACTGAGTGCTGCTCCTGGAGGGACAATTCCAGCTGAAATCACACGTAATGAATGAAGCTTTTGACAGATTGGTGCTGGCAGTGGTGACACCAATGCTGAGCTGAATTCTCCCCTGTGTTTGGGTGTGCTTGGCCTCCGTGCCAGAAGCCTCGTGATGCCGAGGGTGCCAGGCTTTGCCCAGGCTTTCCAGGCAGCAGATGCAGGCAGGGCCACTCCTGGCAAAGTGGGCACTGGCTTGGAGAGCCATCAGTGTTCCTGAACACAGACTGGTTTCAGGAATGTGGTGGTGTTGAGGTGAACTTTGAGGTATATAAATATAAGGGGGAGTAATTGCAAGGTGCTGTACTGTATTGCTATTGGTGTTTGAATAAGTAATAAAATGACAGATGGAGCATGATAGGAAAATAACTTGCTGCAGGAAAAAATTCCTCAGGATTGCTGGTTATTCCCAATATGTACCGCTGTAACTGAGTAAGGAGAAAGGGACAACAAGCCGTGTCTGATTAACAAGATGCTGATGTTGTGCTCTCTTCCCCAGTCTGCTCTCAAAAGATGTGGGACTGACAAAGATGAAGGAATCTTAAGAGCTATTTTGGTTCTTTTGGAGAAGGTTTAAAATGGAGAAGGGATTGGGGTGATTAGGAGGCTCTCATTACGCATCATTTTCAGTGCTGCCTTTTGTGGCAGAAGTGATTAAATGTGCCCTGCTGGTGTTGTGTTGGTGTTTAGATTTTCTGAGTCCCGCAGCCCTGAGCTGGCTTCCCATGCCGGTGGAACTGTCCTGCCTGCTGCTTGCAGGATGCCCTGGAACAAAGCCTCTGCCCCATCATCCCCGAGGAGCAGAAGGGCATGAGGACAGTGCTGCGAGGATGGGCAAGGAGGGGCACTTTGCTTAGGGAGAGTGGGGCAGGAGAGGCCTTCAGTGGCCTGGCAGAGATACTCAGAGCTTTTGTTGGTTTCCAGACAACAAAAGGTTTCCCCTTCCCTCAGAGATCCGGAGCGATGCTCTTGGCCGGGTCCTCCTTTCTCTCCTGCCTTCCTTTGCCTGCTCTTTTTCCCTCCCAGTGTCTCCCTTTGCCCAGGGCAGCTCCCAGCCAAAGAGCCTGCCCTGATGGTTTTTTTTTCCCCAATCCAGGAGCTAAAAGAGCCCTGGATGAAGTTACGGAGGCTGGCAGTGAAATGTCACGGTAAGATCTTGCTCCGCTTGGGTTTCAGCCCTTTCAGAGCTTTGCCTTGAAGGGCAGGAAGATCTTTTCCTCGCTGGGAACTGGAACTGCAGCCCATTGCAGTGTGTGCCATGGATGCCAAGAGGGGCATTCCCGAGGCTCCCAGGCTGCTGCTCCTGCCGTGCCTCCCAAGGGAGCTGCGCAGGGCCGGGGGACAAGGTCCAGCAGCTGGGAGGGCTCCCAGAGCAGCCAGCAAAGGCTGCTTTGCTGCACGTTCTCCAGCGGGAAGCAGAGGGAAGGAGGGAAGGGAAGGGAGTCGCTGACAGAATCCCGGCATGCTTGTGGCTGGAAGGGACCCTGCCCGTGGGTTAGGATGCCGAGGGGGAGAGAGAGACGCCTGTGCCGCAGGGAAGGTGCAAGTGAGACCACATGAGGGCAACAAACGGATTTTACTGGACATGCATTTTATTGAACGAGGGATGGCGTTCTAGAGGATGTGTATTTTAATTTGATATTCTTCTTCTGCTTACTACTATTTCCTATTTCTTCTTCTTCATCTAAGTCATCTTCTTCTTTGCCTTCTTTTCAATTACTTCTACTACTCTTGCTTCTTCTTTTCTTCTTTGCTGTCTTTTTAATTACTACTACTACTCTTGCTTCTTCTTTGTCTTACTCTTATTCTTTTTATTCCTATTTTAATTTTTCTTCTTATTCACTACTACTATTTCTTCTTCTTCTTTATCATAGTCTTCTTGTTGTAATTAATCTTCTTCACTTGTTATGCTTATGGTTATTTTTTTCTTTTTCATATTCTTACTGTTTACTACTATTTCTTCTTCCTCTTCTTCTACTTATTCCTATGCTCCTATTATTCTTATTCAACTTAATATTTTTATTATTATTCTATTCCTTTTTCTTCTTCCTCCTGTTTACTACTACTATTTCTTCATCGTCATAATCTTCTTCTTCCTATTCCTATTTGTATTCCTATTCTTTTTTTTTCTCCTGTAGGAGGAGGTTTTTAATTTTTTTTCTTTTTTTTTACTACTACTATTTCTTCATCATCATAATCTTCTTCTTCCTATTCCTCGTCCTAGTCCTATTCTTTTTTTTTCTCCTGGAGGAGGAGGTTTTTAAATTTTTTTTCTTTTTTTTTACTACTACTATTTCTTCATCATCATAATCTTCTTCTTCCTATTCCTATTCCTATTCCTATTCCTATTCTTTTTTTTTTTTCTCCTGTATGAGGAGGTTTTTAAATTTTTTTCTCTATTTTTTTACTACTACTCTTTCTTAAAGTCAAGTTCCGTTTGTTGAGTCCAAGTCTTGAAGTCTTGTCCGTAGCCTTTGATGCCACCAGGGGAGGTTCAGATTCAATATCTGAAAGAGCTTTTCCTTGGGAGAGGCGTGAGGCACTGGAAGAAGTTGCCCAGGGCGGTGGTGGAGTCCTTGTCCCCGCAGTGGTCAGGAGCTGTGCAGATGTGGCCCTTGGGGACGTGGTTTCGGGGCGGCGGTGGCGCTGCCAGGGTGCCAGTGGCACCGGGTGCCCGGCAGGGTCTCTTTTGGCACCTCGGTGACTCCCTGGGCTTCCCCGCCGAGCGCGCCGGCACCGAGCGCGCTCCACGGGCGCTGTTTGGGGGCGGCCAGGCCGGTGACTTTGGGCGTCGCGGAGACGGCCCCGGCACGGCCCAAAGCAGCCGGGGCAGCTCAGGCTGCGGGGCCCGTCCAGGCCGAGGCCGCCCCGGGCCGGGCGGGCGCTACTCCAGCGTCCGCGGCGCCAGGCAGCGGCAGCGGAACAGCGCCCGCAGCGCCCGCAGCGCCCGCCTGAGGCGGCCGGGCCGCTTGCTGGGGGCAGCCGAGGGGCCGCGGGGGCTCTGCGGGGCAGGCCCCGGCTCCTGCCAGGCCAGCACAGGAGAAGCTGCGGGTCCCGTGGCGGCTCGGCCTTGCAGGGGGGGAAGCGAGGCACAGAGCGGCTCCCGTGCCGGCCGCTCGGCCCAGGCCTCCCGAGGGACGGGCGGCGGGAGCTCGTCTGCCGCAAGAGCTGCCAGGCTTCGGCGCCTGCCTTCTTCGCCTACCTCGAGCACGCTGACTCCGTCCCAGGCGGCGGCCTTGGGCAGCGAGGGTGGGACCCTGAAGCTGAAGATGCAGGTGTATTCCCAGCTGCTGTGTGCGGCAGGGACCAGGCTCCATGGCCCTGCTGATGGCACCTCCTCACTGGGGGCAGGAGAACACGGCTGGTTCTTCTGGCCGCTCGCACCTCCTTCACCTCGCTGGGACAGCTTTGGGTCGTTCCCTTCTTCTTCCCCGTGGGGCAGCTCCTGGACTTCCACTCTCTGTTGCCACCGGTAGAGCAGTTGCTGTGCCCCATGTCCCCACTCCATGCTCAGGCCCATCTTCCACGGCTTCAGCCCTTGGGGACTCCACATTCTGCACAGGGACACTTCCTGCACTGGCACTGCTGGGACCCACTGGGACAACTCACGGCCTGTCGCCTCTTCGCACAGGCAAAGCTCTTGGGGTCGAGTGTCTCTCCCCTGGCAAGGCTCCTCATCCACGGCAGGTTTCCTCTCCGCCTCCCTGATGACAAAGGGCCCCTGCTCCTCTTCAGTGTCTCTCTGGGGCCTGACTGAGGCACTCTCTGCCCCCACCAAGTGCCAGCTGAGGGTCTGGTCTTGTGGCCCGCTGGGCACAGGGGTGGGTGGCTGGGAGGAGCTGGGGTTTGCCTTGTCCTCTTCCATCTCAGAGGTCCTGTAGCACAGAAGGATGGCGGGAGCTGCTTCCTTCTGCGACAGGGGCTCTCAGCGGACTGGGCACTGCCAGGTTCTGCGCCCCTTAGCTACCCTCAGCCAGGGCGGGGCTCTCTGATGTCACAAGGCTCTCTGGGCACCGCCATGTTCCGCATGGCCAAGGGCCCTTTGTGACACCACGCGCCTGGGTCACAAAGGGCCGTAGCCGGCGCCCCTCCAGCAGCCGAGCCTGCTGGAAGTAGCACTGAGCAGGCCCTGGACTTGGGCACTTGTAGCCCTTGGCCTCTGCGAGGCTTTGGCCACGGTCCCACTCACCGGCCCAATCCCCACACTGTAGAGCCCTGGCTTTGGCGGGTGGGCTGCCCAGGGCACGAGCCATTGGCCAGATGGCCGCAGCCAGGGACTTGGGGGCATTGGCTCCATGTGCAGCTGCAGGCCGGGGACCAGGGGTGTCCCTCAGGGCTCTGCCTTGGCCCTGGGGCTCTTCAGTGGCGTCCCCAATGACACAGGCAGGGGCTCGAGCTCCCCCTCAGCACGTTTGCAGGGGACGGGCAGCTGAGCGTGGCAGGGGCACCATGGCAGGATTTGGCCGTGTACAGGGACCTGGGCAAGCTTGAGAAGGGGCACAACGAGAACCTTACGAGGTCTCACAAGGCCAAGTGCCGGGTGCTGCGCCTGGCCCGGGGCGATCCCCGAGTCCCGGATTCGTGCAGGCCGGGAGAGACCTTCATATCCCTCCGTTTGGTGCTGCCTCCCTGGCCGCTCCCAGCACGTCCAGAAGCAGCACTGGCTGGGCCTTGGGCCTTTCCGGTGCCCTTGCCCACTTCCAGCAGGGCTGGCCCGAGGGGAGCACGCCCAGCCCGTGCCTCTGCCCCACAGCCCCTGTGGGCAGCTTCCCTGGGCACGTCCTGCCCTGAGCCTGCCGCGGCTGGGCCAGTGCTGGGCCACTGAGTGCTGCTCCTGGAGGGACAATTCCAGCTGAAATCACACGTAATGAATGAAGCTTTTGACAGATTGGTGCTGGCAGTGGTGACACCAATGCTGAGCTGAATTCTCCCCTGTGTTTGGGTGTGCTTGGCCTCCGTGCCAGAAGCCTCGTGATGCCGAGGGTGCCAGGCTTTGCCCAGGCTTTCCAGGCAGCAGATGCAGGCAGGGCCACTCCTGGCAAAGTGGGCACTGGCTTGGAGAGCCATCAGTGTTCCTGAACACAGACTGGTTTCAGGAATGTGGTGGTGTTGAGGTGAACTTTGAGGTATATAAATATAAGGGGGAGTAATTGCAAGGTGCTGTACTGTATTGCTATTGGTGTTTGAATAAGTAATAAAATGACAGATGGAGCATGATAGGAAAATAACTTGCTGCAGGAAAAAATTCCTCAGGATTGCTGGTTATTCCCAATATGTACCGCTGTAACTGAGTAAGGAGAAAGGGACAACAAGCCGTGTCTGATTAACAAGATGCTGATGTTGTGCTCTCTTCCCCAGTCTGCTCTCAAAAGATGTGGGACTGACAAAGATGAAGGAATCTTAAGAGCTATTTTGGTTCTTTTGGAGAAGGTTTAAAATGGAGAAGGGATTGGGGTGATTAGGAGGCTCTCATTACGCATCATTTTCAGTGCTGCCTTTTGTGGCAGAAGTGATTAAATGTGCCCTGCTGGTGTTGTGTTGGTGTTTAGATTTTCTGAGTCCCGCAGCCCTGAGCTGGGTTCCCATGCCGGTGGAACTGTCCTGCCTGCTGCTTGCAGGATGCCCTGGAACAAAGCCTCTGCCCCATCATCCCCGAGGAGCAGAAGGGCATGAGGACAGTGCTGCGAGGATGGGCAAGGAGGGGCACTTTGCTTAGGGAGAGTGGGGCAGGAGAGGCCTTCAGTGGCCTGGCAGAGATACTCAGAGCTTTTGTTGGTTTCCAGACAACAAAAGGTTTCCCCTTCCCTCAGAGATCCGGAGCGATGCTCTTGGCCGGGTCCTCCTTTCTCTCCTGCCTTCCTTTGCCTGCTCTTTTTCCCTCCCAGTGTCTCCCTTTGCCCAGGGCAGTTCCCAGCCAAAGAGCCTGCCCTGATGGTTTTTTTTTCCCCAATCCAGGAGCTAAAAGAGCCCTGGATGAAGTTACGGAGGCTGGCAGTGAAATGTCACGGTAAGATCTTGCTCCGCTTGGGTTTCAGCCCTTTCAGAGCTTTGCCTTGAAGGGCAGGAAGATCTTTTCCTCGCTGGGAACTGGAACTGCAGCCCATTGCAGTGTGTGCCATGGATGCCAAGAGGGGCATTCCCGAGGCTCCCAGGCTGCTGCTCCTGCCGTGCCTCCCAAGGGAGCTGCGCAGGGCCGGGGGACAAGGTCCAGCAGCTGGGAGGGCTCCCAGAGCAGCCAGCAAAGGCTGCTTTGCTGCACGTTCTCCAGCGGGAAGCAGAGGGAAGGAGGGAAGGGAAGGGAGTCGCTGACAGAATCCCGGCATGCTTGTGGCTGGAAGGGACCCTGCCCGTGGGTTAGGATGCCGAGGGGGAGAGAGAGACGCCTGTGCCGCAGGGAAGGTGCAAGTGAGACCACATGAGGGCAACAAACGGATTTTACTGGACATGCATTTTATTGAACGAGGGATGGCGTTCTAGAGGATGTGTATTTTAATTTGATATTCTTCTTCTGCTTACTACTATTTCCTATTTCTTCTTCTTCATCTAAGTCATCTTCTTCTTTGCCTTCTTTTCAATTACTTCTACTACTCTTGCTTCTTCTTTTCTTCTTTGCTGTCTTTTTAATTACTACTACTACTCTTGCTTCTTCTTTGTCTTACTCTTATTCTTTTTATTCCTATTTTAATTTTTCTTCTTATTCACTACTACTATTTCTTCTTCTTCTTTATCATAGTCTTCTTGTTGTAATTAATCTTCTTCACTTGTTATGCTTATGGTTATTTTTTTCTTTTTCATATTCTTACTGTTTACTACTATTTCTTCTTCCTCTTCTTCTACTTATTCCTATGCTCCTATTATTCTTATTCAACTTAATATTTTTATTATTATTCTATTCCTTTTTCTTCTTCCTCCTGTTTACTACTACTATTTCTTCATCGTCATAATCTTCTTCTTCCTATTCCTATTTGTATTCCTATTCTTTTTTTTTCTCCTGTAGGAGGAGGTTTTTAATTTTTTTTCTTTTTTTTTACTACTACTATTTCTTCATCATCATAATCTTCTTCTTCCTATTCCTCGTCCTAGTCCTATTCTTTTTTTTTCTCCTGGAGGAGGAGGTTTTTAAATTTTTTTTCTTTTTTTTTACTACTACTATTTCTTCATCATCATAATCTTCTTCTTCCTATTCCTATTCCTATTCCTATTCCTATTCTTTTTTTTTTTCTCCTGTATGAGGAGGTTTTTAAATTTTTTTTTCTATTTTTTTACTACTACTACTCTTTCTTAAAGTCAAGTTCCGTTTGTTGAGTCCAAGTCTTGAAGTCTTGTCCGTAGCCTTTGATGCCACCAGGGGAGGTTCAGATTCAATATCTGAAAGAGCTTTTCCTTGGGAGAGGCGTGAGGCACTGGAAGAAGTTGCCCAGGGCGGTGGTGGAGTCCTTGTCCCCGCAGTGGTCAGGAGCTGTGCAGATGTGGCCCTTGGGGACGTGGTTTCGGGGCGGCGGTGGCGCTGCCAGGGTGCCAGTGGCACCGGGTGCCCGGCAGGGTCTCTTTTGGCACCTCGGTGACTCCCTGGGCTTCCCCGCCGAGCGCGCCGGCACCGAGCGCGCTCCACGGGCGCTGTTTGGGGGTGGCCAGGCCGGTGACTTTGGGCGTCGCGGAGACGGCCCCGGCACGGCCCAAAGCAGCCGGGGCAGCTCAGGCTGCGGGGCCCGTCCAGGCCGAGGCCGCCCCGGGCCGGGCGGGCGCTACTCCAGCGTCCGCGGCGCCAGGCAGCGGCAGCGGAACAGCGCCCGCAGCGCCCGCAGCGCCCGCCTGAGGCGGCCGGGCCGCTTGCTGGGGGCAGCCGAGGGGCCGCGGGGGCTCTGCGGGGCAGGCCCCGGCTCCTGCCAGGCCAGCACAGGAGAAGCTGCGGGTCCCGTGGCGGCTCAGCCTTGCAGGGGGGGAAGCGAGGCACAGAGCGGCTCCCGTGCCGGCCGCTCGGCCCAGGCCTCCCGAGGGACGGGCGGCGGGAGCTCGTCTGCCGCAAGAGCTGCCAGGCTTCGGCGCCTGCCTTCTTCGCCTACCTCGAGCACGCTGACTCCGTCCCAGGCGGCGGCCTTGGGCAGCGAGGGCGGGACCCTGAAGCTGAAGATGCAGGTGTATTCCCAGCTGCTGTGTGCGGCAGGGACCAGGCTCCATGGCCCTGCTGATGGCACCTCCTCACTGGGGGCAGGAGAACACGGCTGGTTCTTCTGGCCGCTCGCACCTCCTTCACCTCGCTGGGACAGCTTTGGGTCGTTCCCTTCTTCTTCCCCGTGGGGCAGCTCCTGGACTTCCACTCTCTGTTGCCACCGGTAGAGCAGTTGCTGTGCCCCATGTCCCCACTCCATGCTCAGGCCCATCTTCCACGGCTTCAGCCCTTGGGGACTCCACATTCTGCACAGGGACACTTCCTGCACTGGCACTGCTGGGACCCACTGGGACAACTCACGGCCTGTCGCCTCTTCGCACAGGCAAAGCTCTTGGGGTCGAGTGTCTCTCCCCTGGCAAGGCTCCTCATCCACGGCAGGTTTCCTCTCCGCCTCCCTGATGACAAAGGGCCCCTGCTCCTCTTCAGTGTCTCTCTGGGGCCTGACTGAGGCACTCTCTGCCCCCACCAAGTGCCAGCTGAGGGTCTGGTCTTGTGGCCCGCTGGGCACAGGGGTGGGTGGCTGGGAGGAGCTGGGGTTTGCCTTGTCCTCTTCCATCTCAGAGGTCCTGTAGCACAGAAGGATGGCGGGAGCTGCTTCCTTCTGCGACAGGGGCTCTCAGCGGACTGGGCACTGCCAGGTTCTGCGCCCCTTAGCTACCCTCAGCCAGGGCGGGGCTCTCTGATGTCACAAGGCTCTCTGGGCACCGCCATGTTCCGCATGGCCAAGGGCCCTTTGTGACACCACGCGCCTGGGTCACAAAGGGCCGTAGCCGGCGCCCCTCCAGCAGCCGAGCCTGCTGGAAGTAGCACTGAGCAGGCCCTGGACTTGGGCACTTGTAGCCCTTGGCCTCTGCGAGGCTTTGGCCACGGTCCCACTCACCGGCCCAATCCCCACACTGTAGAGCCCTGGCTTTGGCGGGTGGGCTGCCCAGGGCACGAGCCATTGGCCAGATGGCCGCAGCCAGGGACTTGGGGGCATTGGCTCCATGTGCAGCTGCAGGCCGGGGACCAGGGGTGTCCCTCAGGGCTCTGCCTTGGCCCTGGGGCTCTTCAGTGGCGTCCCCAATGACACAGGCAGGGGCTCGAGCTCCCCCTCAGCACGTTTGCAGGGGACGGGCAGCTGAGCGTGGCAGGGGCACCATGGCAGGATTTGGCCGTGCACAGGGACCTGGGCAAGCTTGAGAAGGGGCACAACGAGAACCTTACGAGGTCTCACAAGGCCAAGTGCCGGGTGCTGCGCCTGGCCCGGGGCGATCCCCGAGTCCCGGATTCGTGCAGGCCGGGAGAGACCTTCATATCCCTCCGTTTGGTGCTGCCTCCCTGGCCGCTCCCAGCACGTCCAGAAGCAGCACTGGCTGGGCCTTGGGCCTTTCCGGTGCCCTTGCCCACTTCCAGCAGGGCTGGCCCGAGGGGAGCACGCCCAGCCCGTGCCTCTGCCCCACAGCCCCTGTGGGCAGCTTCCCTGGGCACGTCCTGCCCTGAGCCTGCCGCGGCTGGGCCAGTGCTGGGCCACTGAGTGCTGCTCCTGGAGGGACAATTCCAGCTGAAATCACACGTAATGAATGAAGCTTTTGACAGATTGGTGCTGGCAGTGGTGACACCAATGCTGAGCTGAATTCTCCCCTGTGTTTGGGTGTGCTTGGCCTCCGTGCCAGAAGCCTCGTGATGCCGAGGGTGCCAGGCTTTGCCCAGGCTTTCCAGGCAGCAGATGCAGGCAGGGCCACTCCTGGCAAAGTGGGCACTGGCTTGGAGAGCCATCAGTGTTCCTGAACACAGACTGGTTTCAGGAATGTGGTGGTGTTGAGGTGAACTTTGAGGTATATAAATATAAGGGGGAGTAATTGCAAGGTGCTGTACTGTATTGCTATTGGTGTTTGAATAAGTAATAAAATGACAGATGGAGCATGATAGGAAAATAACTTGCTGCAGGAAAAAATTCCTCAGGATTGCTGGTTATTCCCAATATGTACCGCTGTAACTGAGTAAGGAGAAAGGGACAACAAGCCGTGTCTGATTAACAAGATGCTGATGTTGTGCTCTCTTCCCCAGTCTGCTCTCAAAAGATGTGGGACTGACAAAGATGAAGGAATCTTAAGAGCTATTTTGGTTCTTTTGGAGAAGGTTTAAAATGGAGAAGGGATTGGGGTGATTAGGAGGCTCTCATTACGCATCATTTTCAGTGCTGCCTTTTGTGGCAGAAGTGATTAAATGTGCCCTGCTGGTGTTGTGTTGGTGTTTAGATTTTCTGAGTCCCGCAGCCCTGAGCTGGGTTCCCATGCCGGTGGAACTGTCCTGCCTGCTGCTTGCAGGATGCCCTGGAACAAAGCCTCTGCCCCATCATCCCCGAGGAGCAGAAGGGCATGAGGACAGTGCTGCGAGGATGGGCAAGGAGGGGCACTTTGCTTAGGGAGAGTGGGGCAGGAGAGGCCTTCAGTGGCCTGGCAGAGATACTCAGAGCTTTTGTTGGTTTCCAGACAACAAAAGGTTTCCCCTTCCCTCAGAGATCCGGAGCGATGCTCTTGGCCGGGTCCTCCTTTCTCTCCTGCCTTCCTTTGCCTGCTCTTTTTCCCTCCCAGTGTCTCCCTTTGCCCAGGGCAGCTCCCAGCCAAAGAGCCTGCCCTGATGGTTTTTTTTTCCCCAATCCAGGAGCTAAAAGAGCCCTGGATGAAGTTACGGAGGCTGGCAGTGAAATGTCACGGTAAGATCTTGCTCCGCTTGGGTTTCAGCCCTTTCAGAGCTTTGCCTTGAAGGGCAGGAAGATCTTTTCCTCGCTGGGAACTGGAACTGCAGCCCATTGCAGTGTGTGCCATGGATGCCAAGAGGGGCATTCCCGAGGCTCCCAGGCTGCTGCTCCTGCCGTGCCTCCCAAGGGAGCTGCGCAGGGCCGGGGGACAAGGTCCAGCAGCTGGGAGGGCTCCCAGAGCAGCCAGCAAAGGCTGCTTTGCTGCACGTTCTCCAGCGGGAAGCAGAGGGAAGGAGGGAAGGGAAGGGAGTCGCTGACAGAATCCCGGCATGCTTGTGGCTGGAAGGGACCCTGCCCGTGGGTTAGGATGCCGAGGGGGAGAGAGAGACGCCTGTGCCGCAGGGAAGGTGCAAGTGAGACCACATGAGGGCAACAAACGGATTTTACTGGACATGCATTTTATTGAACGAGGGATGGCGTTCTAGAGGATGTGTATTTTAATTTGATATTCTTCTTCTGCTTACTACTATTTCCTATTTCTTCTTCTTCATCTAAGTCATCTTCTTCTTTGCCTTCTTTTCAATTACTTCTACTACTCTTGCTTCTTCTTTTCTTCTTTGCTGTCTTTTTAATTACTACTACTACTCTTGCTTCTTCTTTGTCTTACTCTTATTCTTTTTATTCCTATTTTAATTTTTCTTCTTATTCACTACTACTATTTCTTCTTCTTCTTTATCATAGTCTTCTTGTTGTAATTAATCTTCTTCACTTGTTATGCTTATGGTTATTTTTTTCTTTTTCATATTCTTACTGTTTACTACTATTTCTTCTTCCTCTTCTTCTACTTATTCCTATGCTCCTATTATTCTTATTCAACTTAATATTTTTATTATTATTCTATTCCTTTTTCTTCTTCCTCCTGTTTACTACTACTATTTCTTCATCGTCATAATCTTCTTCTTCCTATTCCTATTTGTATTCCTATTCTTTTTTTTTCTCCTGTAGGAGGAGGTTTTTAATTTTTTTTCTTTTTTTTTACTACTACTATTTCTTCATCATCATAATCTTCTTCTTCCTATTCCTCGTCCTAGTCCTATTCTTTTTTTTTCTCCTGGAGGAGGAGGTTTTTAAATTTTTTTTCTTTTTTTTTACTACTACTATTTCTTCATCATCATAATCTTCTTCTTCCTATTCCTATTCCTATTCCTATTCCTATTCTTTTTTTTTTTCTCCTGTATGAGGAGGTTTTTAAATTTTTTTTTCTATTTTTTTACTACTACTACTCTTTCTTAAAGTCAAGTTCCGTTTGTTGAGTCCAAGTCTTGAAGTCTTGTCCGTAGCCTTTGATGCCACCAGGGGAGGTTCAGATTCAATATCTGAAAGAGCTTTTCCTTGGGAGAGGCGTGAGGCACTGGAAGAAGTTGCCCAGGGCGGTGGTGGAGTCCTTGTCCCCGCAGTGGTCAGGAGCTGTGCAGATGTGGCCCTTGGGGACGTGGTTTCGGGGCGGCGGTGGCGCTGCCAGGGTGCCAGTGGCACCGGGTGCCCGGCAGGGTCTCTTTTGGCACCTCGGTGACTCCCTGGGCTTCCCCGCCGAGCGCGCCGGCACCGAGCGCGCTCCACGGGCGCTGTTTGGGGGTGGCCAGGCCGGTGACTTTGGGCGTCGCGGAGACGGCCCCGGCACGGCCCAAAGCAGCCGGGGCAGCTCAGGCTGCGGGGCCCGTCCAGGCCGAGGCCGCCCCGGGCCGGGCGGGCGCTACTCCAGCGTCCGCGGCGCCAGGCAGCGGCAGCGGAACAGCGCCCGCAGCGCCCGCAGCGCCCGCCTGAGGCGGCCGGGCCGCTTGCTGGGGGCAGCCGAGGGGCCGCGGGGGCTCTGCGGGGCAGGCCCCGGCTCCTGCCAGGCCAGCACAGGAGAAGCTGCGGGTCCCGTGGCGGCTCAGCCTTGCAGGGGGGGAAGCGAGGCACAGAGCGGCTCCCGTGCCGGCCGCTCGGCCCAGGCCTCCCGAGGGACGGGCGGCGGGAGCTCGTCTGCCGCAAGAGCTGCCAGGCTTCGGCGCCTGCCTTCTTCGCCTACCTCGAGCACGCTGACTCCGTCCCAGGCGGCGGCCTTGGGCAGCGAGGGCGGGACCCTGAAGCTGAAGATGCAGGTGTATTCCCAGCTGCTGTGTGCGGCAGGGACCAGGCTCCATGGCCCTGCTGATGGCACCTCCTCACTGGGGGCAGGAGAACACGGCTGGTTCTTCTGGCCGCTCGCACCTCCTTCACCTCGCTGGGACAGCTTTGGGTCGTTCCCTTCTTCTTCCCCGTGGGGCAGCTCCTGGACTTCCACTCTCTGTTGCCACCGGTAGAGCAGTTGCTGTGCCCCATGTCCCCACTCCATGCTCAGGCCCATCTTCCACGGCTTCAGCCCTTGGGGACTCCACATTCTGCACAGGGACACTTCCTGCACTGGCACTGCTGGGACCCACTGGGACAACTCACGGCCTGTCGCCTCTTCGCACAGGCAAAGCTCTTGGGGTCGAGTGTCTCTCCCCTGGCAAGGCTCCTCATCCACGGCAGGTTTCCTCTCCGCCTCCCTGATGACAAAGGGCCCCTGCTCCTCTTCAGTGTCTCTCTGGGGCCTGACTGAGGCACTCTCTGCCCCCACCAAGTGCCAGCTGAGGGTCTGGTCTTGTGGCCCGCTGGGCACAGGGGTGGGTGGCTGGGAGGAGCTGGGGTTTGCCTTGTCCTCTTCCATCTCAGAGGTCCTGTAGCACAGAAGGATGGCGGGAGCTGCTTCCTTCTGCGACAGGGGCTCTCAGCGGACTGGGCACTGCCAGGTTCTGCGCCCCTTAGCTACCCTCAGCCAGGGCGGGGCTCTCTGATGTCACAAGGCTCTCTGGGCACCGCCATGTTCCGCATGGCCAAGGGCCCTTTGTGACACCACGCGCCTGGGTCACAAAGGGCCGTAGCCGGCGCCCCTCCAGCAGCCGAGCCTGCTGGAAGTAGCACTGAGCAGGCCCTGGACTTGGGCACTTGTAGCCCTTGGCCTCTGCGAGGCTTTGGCCACGGTCCCACTCACCGGCCCAATCCCCACACTGTAGAGCCCTGGCTTTGGCGGGTGGGCTGCCCAGGGCACGAGCCATTGGCCAGATGGCCGCAGCCAGGGACTTGGGGGCATTGGCTCCATGTGCAGCTGCAGGCCGGGGACCAGGGGTGTCCCTCAGGGCTCTGCCTTGGCCCTGGGGCTCTTCAGTGGCGTCCCCAATGACACAGGCAGGGGCTCGAGCTCCCCCTCAGCACGTTTGCAGGGGACGGGCAGCTGAGCGTGGCAGGGGCACCATGGCAGGATTTGGCCGTGCACAGGGACCTGGGCAAGCTTGAGAAGGGGCACAACGAGAACCTTACGAGGTCTCACAAGGCCAAGTGCCGGGTGCTGCGCCTGGCCCGGGGCGATCCCCGAGTCCCGGATTCGTGCAGGCCGGGAGAGACCTTCATATCCCTCCGTTTGGTGCTGCCTCCCTGGCCGCTCCCAGCACGTCCAGAAGCAGCACTGGCTGGGCCTTGGGCCTTTCCGGTGCCCTTGCCCACTTCCAGCAGGGCTGGCCCGAGGGGAGCACGCCCAGCCCGTGCCTCTGCCCCACAGCCCCTGTGGGCAGCTTCCCTGGGCACGTCCTGCCCTGAGCCTGCCGCGGCTGGGCCAGTGCTGGGCCACTGAGTGCTGCTCCTGGAGGGACAATTCCAGCTGAAATCACACGTAATGAATGAAGCTTTTGACAGATTGGTGCTGGCAGTGGTGACACCAATGCTGAGCTGAATTCTCCCCTGTGTTTGGGTGTGCTTGGCCTCCGTGCCAGAAGCCTCGTGATGCCGAGGGTGCCAGGCTTTGCCCAGGCTTTCCAGGCAGCAGATGCAGGCAGGGCCACTCCTGGCAAAGTGGGCACTGGCTTGGAGAGCCATCAGTGTTCCTGAACACAGACTGGTTTCAGGAATGTGGTGGTGTTGAGGTGAACTTTGAGGTATATAAATATAAGGGGGAGTAATTGCAAGGTGCTGTACTGTATTGCTATTGGTGTTTGAATAAGTAATAAAATGACAGATGGAGCATGATAGGAAAATAACTTGCTGCAGGAAAAAATTCCTCAGGATTGCTGGTTATTCCCAATATGTACCGCTGTAACTGAGTAAGGAGAAAGGGACAACAAGCCGTGTCTGATTAACAAGATGCTGATGTTGTGCTCTCTTCCCCAGTCTGCTCTCAAAAGATGTGGGACTGACAAAGATGAAGGAATCTTAAGAGCTATTTTGGTTCTTTTGGAGAAGGTTTAAAATGGAGAAGGGATTGGGGTGATTAGGAGGCTCTCATTACGCATCATTTTCAGTGCTGCCTTTTGTGGCAGAAGTGATTAAATGTGCCCTGCTGGTGTTGTGTTGGTGTTTAGATTTTCTGAGTCCCGCAGCCCTGAGCTGGGTTCCCATGCCGGTGGAACTGTCCTGCCTGCTGCTTGCAGGATGCCCTGGAACAAAGCCTCTGCCCCATCATCCCCGAGGAGCAGAAGGGCATGAGGACAGTGCTGCGAGGATGGGCAAGGAGGGGCACTTTGCTTAGGGAGAGTGGGGCAGGAGAGGCCTTCAGTGGCCTGGCAGAGATACTCAGAGCTTTTGTTGGTTTCCAGACAACAAAAGGTTTCCCCTTCCCTCAGAGATCCGGAGCGATGCTCTTGGCCGGGTCCTCCTTTCTCTCCTGCCTTCCTTTGCCTGCTCTTTTTCCCTCCCAGTGTCTCCCTTTGCCCAGGGCAGCTCCCAGCCAAAGAGCCTGCCCTGATGGTTTTTTTTTCCCCAATCCAGGAGCTAAAAGAGCCCTGGATGAAGTTACGGAGGCTGGCAGTGAAATGTCACGGTAAGATCTTGCTCCGCTTGGGTTTCAGCCCTTTCAGAGCTTTGCCTTGAAGGGCAGGAAGATCTTTTCCTCGCTGGGAACTGGAACTGCAGCCCATTGCAGTGTGTGCCATGGATGCCAAGAGGGGCATTCCCGAGGCTCCCAGGCTGCTGCTCCTGCCGTGCCTCCCAAGGGAGCTGCGCAGGGCCGGGGGACAAGGTCCAGCAGCTGGGAGGGCTCCCAGAGCAGCCAGCAAAGGCTGCTTTGCTGCACGTTCTCCAGCGGGAAGCAGAGGGAAGGAGGGAAGGGAAGGGAGTCGCTGACAGAATCCCGGCATGCTTGTGGCTGGAAGGGACCCTGCCCGTGGGTTAGGATGCCGAGGGGGAGAGAGAGACGCCTGTGCCGCAGGGAAGGTGCAAGTGAGACCACATGAGGGCAACAAACGGATTTTACTGGACATGCATTTTATTGAACGAGGGATGGCGTTCTAGAGGATGTGTATTTTAATTTGATATTCTTCTTCTGCTTACTACTATTTCCTATTTCTTCTTCTTCATCTAAGTCATCTTCTTCTTTGCCTTCTTTTCAATTACTTCTACTACTCTTGCTTCTTCTTTTCTTCTTTGCTGTCTTTTTAATTACTACTACTACTCTTGCTTCTTCTTTGTCTTACTCTTATTCTTTTTATTCCTATTTTAATTTTTCTTCTTATTCACTACTACTATTTCTTCTTCTTCTTTATCATAGTCTTCTTGTTGTAATTAATCTTCTTCACTTGTTATGCTTATGGTTATTTTTTTCTTTTTCATATTCTTACTGTTTACTACTATTTCTTCTTCCTCTTCTTCTACTTATTCCTATGCTCCTATTATTCTTATTCAACTTAATATTTTTATTATTATTCTATTCCTTTTTCTTCTTCCTCCTGTTTACTACTACTATTTCTTCATCGTCATAATCTTCTTCTTCCTATTCCTATTTGTATTCCTATTCTTTTTTTTTCTCCTGTAGGAGGAGGTTTTTAATTTTTTTTCTTTTTTTTTACTACTACTATTTCTTCATCATCATAATCTTCTTCTTCCTATTCCTCGTCCTAGTCCTATTCTTTTTTTTTCTCCTGGAGGAGGAGGTTTTTAAATTTTTTTTCTTTTTTTTTACTACTACTATTTCTTCATCATCATAATCTTCTTCTTCCTATTCCTATTCCTATTCCTATTCCTATTCTTTTTTTTTTTCTCCTGTATGAGGAGGTTTTTAAATTTTTTTCTCTATTTTTTTACTACTACTCTTTCTTAAAGTCAAGTTCCGTTTGTTGAGTCCAAGTCTTGAAGTCTTGTCCGTAGCCTTTGATGCCACCAGGGGAGGTTCAGATTCAATATCTGAAAGAGCTTTTCCTTGGGAGAGGCGTGAGGCACTGGAAGAAGTTGCCCAGGGCGGTGGTGGAGTCCTTGTCCCCGCAGTGGTCAGGAGCTGTGCAGATGTGGCCCTTGGGGACGTGGTTTCGGGGCGGCGGTGGCGCTGCCAGGGTGCCAGTGGCACCGGGTGCCCGGCAGGGTCTCTTTTGGCACCTCGGTGACTCCCTGGGCTTCCCCGCCGAGCGCGCCGGCACCGAGCGCGCTCCACGGGCGCTGTTTGGGGGCGGCCAGGCCGGTGACTTTGGGCGTCGCGGAGACGGCCCCGGCACGGCCCAAAGCAGCCGGGGCAGCTCAGGCTGCGGGGCCCGTCCAGGCCGAGGCCGCCCCGGGCCGGGCGGGCGCTACTCCAGCGTCCGCGGCGCCAGGCAGCGGCAGCGGAACAGCGCCCGCAGCGCCCGCAGCGCCCGCCTGAGGCGGCCGGGCCGCTTGCTGGGGGCAGCCGAGGGGCCGCGGGGGCTCTGCGGGGCAGGCCCCGGCTCCTGCCAGGCCAGCACAGGAGAAGCTGCGGGTCCCGTGGCGGCTCGGCCTTGCAGGGGGGGAAGCGAGGCACAGAGCGGCTCCCGTGCCGGCCGCTCGGCCCAGGCCTCCCGAGGGACGGGCGGCGGGAGCTCGTCTGCCGCAAGAGCTGCCAGGCTTCGGCGCCTGCCTTCTTCGCCTACCTCGAGCACGCTGACTCCGTCCCAGGCGGCGGCCTTGGGCAGCGAGGGTGGGACCCTGAAGCTGAAGATGCAGGTGTATTCCCAGCTGCTGTGTGCGGCAGGGACCAGGCTCCATGGCCCTGCTGATGGCACCTCCTCACTGGGGGCAGGAGAACACGGCTGGTTCTTCTGGCCGCTCGCACCTCCTTCACCTCGCTGGGACAGCTTTGGGTCGTTCCCTTCTTCTTCCCCGTGGGGCAGCTCCTGGACTTCCACTCTCTGTTGCCACCGGTAGAGCAGTTGCTGTGCCCCATGTCCCCACTCCATGCTCAGGCCCATCTTCCACGGCTTCAGCCCTTGGGGACTCCACATTCTGCACAGGGACACTTCCTGCACTGGCACTGCTGGGACCCACTGGGACAACTCACGGCCTGTCGCCTCTTCGCACAGGCAAAGCTCTTGGGGTCGAGTGTCTCTCCCCTGGCAAGGCTCCTCATCCACGGCAGGTTTCCTCTCCGCCTCCCTGATGACAAAGGGCCCCTGCTCCTCTTCAGTGTCTCTCTGGGGCCTGACTGAGGCACTCTCTGCCCCCACCAAGTGCCAGCTGAGGGTCTGGTCTTGTGGCCCGCTGGGCACAGGGGTGGGTGGCTGGGAGGAGCTGGGGTTTGCCTTGTCCTCTTCCATCTCAGAGGTCCTGTAGCACAGAAGGATGGCGGGAGCTGCTTCCTTCTGCGACAGGGGCTCTCAGCGGACTGGGCACTGCCAGGTTCTGCGCCCCTTAGCTACCCTCAGCCAGGGCGGGGCTCTCTGATGTCACAAGGCTCTCTGGGCACCGCCATGTTCCGCATGGCCAAGGGCCCTTTGTGACACCACGCGCCTGGGTCACAAAGGGCCGTAGCCGGCGCCCCTCCAGCAGCCGAGCCTGCTGGAAGTAGCACTGAGCAGGCCCTGGACTTGGGCACTTGTAGCCCTTGGCCTCTGCGAGGCTTTGGCCACGGTCCCACTCACCGGCCCAATCCCCACACTGTAGAGCCCTGGCTTTGGCGGGTGGGCTGCCCAGGGCACGAGCCATTGGCCAGATGGCCGCAGCCAGGGACTTGGGGGCATTGGCTCCATGTGCAGCTGCAGGCCGGGGACCAGGGGTGTCCCTCAGGGCTCTGCCTTGGCCCTGGGGCTCTTCAGTGGCGTCCCCAATGACACAGGCAGGGGCTCGAGCTCCCCCTCAGCACGTTTGCAGGGGACGGGCAGCTGAGCGTGGCAGGGGCACCATGGCAGGATTTGGCCGTGCACAGGGACCTGGGCAAGCTTGAGAAGGGGCACAACGAGAACCTTACGAGGTCTCACAAGGCCAAGTGCCGGGTGCTGCGCCTGGCCCGGGGCGATCCCCGAGTCCCGGATTCGTGCAGGCCGGGAGAGACCTTCATATCCCTCCGTTTGGTGCTGCCTCCCTGGCCGCTCCCAGCACGTCCAGAAGCAGCACTGGCTGGGCCTTGGGCCTTTCCGGTGCCCTTGCCCACTTCCAGCAGGGCTGGCCCGAGGGGAGCACGCCCAGCCCGTGCCTCTGCCCCACAGCCCCTGTGGGCAGCTTCCCTGGGCACGTCCTGCCCTGAGCCTGCCGCGGCTGGGCCAGTGCTGGGCCACTGAGTGCTGCTCCTGGAGGGACAATTCCAGCTGAAATCACACGTAATGAATGAAGCTTTTGACAGATTGGTGCTGGCAGTGGTGACACCAATGCTGAGCTGAATTCTCCCCTGTGTTTGGGTGTGCTTGGCCTCCGTGCCAGAAGCCTCGTGATGCCGAGGGTGCCAGGCTTTGCCCAGGCTTTCCAGGCAGCAGATGCAGGCAGGGCCACTCCTGGCAAAGTGGGCACTGGCTTGGAGAGCCATCAGTGTTCCTGAACACAGACTGGTTTCAGGAATGTGGTGGTGTTGAGGTGAACTTTGAGGTATATAAATATAAGGGGGAGTAATTGCAAGGTGCTGTACTGTATTGCTATTGGTGTTTGAATAAGTAATAAAATGACAGATGGAGCATGATAGGAAAATAACTTGCTGCAGGAAAAAATTCCTCAGGATTGCTGGTTATTCCCAATATGTACCGCTGTAACTGAGTAAGGAGAAAGGGACAACAAGCCGTGTCTGATTAACAAGATGCTGATGTTGTGCTCTCTTCCCCAGTCTGCTCTCAAAAGATGTGGGACTGACAAAGATGAAGGAATCTTAAGAGCTATTTTGGTTCTTTTGGAGAAGGTTTAAAATGGAGAAGGGATTGGGGTGATTAGGAGGCTCTCATTACGCATCATTTTCAGTGCTGCCTTTTGTGGCAGAAGTGATTAAATGTGCCCTGCTGGTGTTGTGTTGGTGTTTAGATTTTCTGAGTCCCGCAGCCCTGAGCTGGCTTCCCATGCCGGTGGAACTGTCCTGCCTGCTGCTTGCAGGATGCCCTGGAACAAAGCCTCTGCCCCATCATCCCCGAGGAGCAGAAGGGCATGAGGACAGTGCTGCGAGGATGGGCAAGGAGGGGCACTTTGCTTAGGGAGAGTGGGGCAGGAGAGGCCTTCAGTGGCCTGGCAGAGATACTCAGAGCTTTTGTTGGTTTCCAGACAACAAAAGGTTTCCCCTTCCCTCAGAGATCCGGAGCGATGCTCTTGGCCGGGTCCTCCTTTCTCTCCTGCCTTCCTTTGCCTGCTCTTTTTCCCTCCCAGTGTCTCCCTTTGCCCAGGGCAGCTCCCAGCCAAAGAGCCTGCCCTGATGGTTTTTTTTTCCCCAATCCAGGAGCTAAAAGAGCCCTGGATGAAGTTACGGAGGCTGGCAGTGAAATGTCACGGTAAGATCTTGCTCCGCTTGGGTTTCAGCCCTTTCAGAGCTTTGCCTTGAAGGGCAGGAAGATCTTTTCCTCGCTGGGAACTGGAACTGCAGCCCATTGCAGTGTGTGCCATGGATGCCAAGAGGGGCATTCCCGAGGCTCCCAGGCTGCTGCTCCTGCCGTGCCTCCCAAGGGAGCTGCGCAGGGCCGGGGGACAAGGTCCAGCAGCTGGGAGGGCTCCCAGAGCAGCCAGCAAAGGCTGCTTTGCTGCACGTTCTCCAGCGGGAAGCAGAGGGAAGGAGGGAAGGGAAGGGAGTCGCTGACAGAATCCCGGCATGCTTGTGGCTGGAAGGGACCCTGCCCGTGGGTTAGGATGCCGAGGGGGAGAGAGAGACGCCTGTGCCGCAGGGAAGGTGCAAGTGAGACCACATGAGGGCAACAAACGGATTTTACTGGACATGCATTTTATTGAACGAGGGATGGCGTTCTAGAGGATGTGTATTTTAATTTGATATTCTTCTTCTGCTTACTACTATTTCCTATTTCTTCTTCTTCATCTAAGTCATCTTCTTCTTTGCCTTCTTTTCAATTACTTCTACTACTCTTGCTTCTTCTTTTCTTCTTTGCTGTCTTTTTAATTACTACTACTACTCTTGCTTCTTCTTTGTCTTACTCTTATTCTTTTTATTCCTATTTTAATTTTTCTTCTTATTCACTACTACTATTTCTTCTTCTTCTTTATCATAGTCTTCTTGTTGTAATTAATCTTCTTCACTTGTTATGCTTATGGTTATTTTTTTCTTTTTCATATTCTTACTGTTTACTACTATTTCTTCTTCCTCTTCTTCTACTTATTCCTATGCTCCTATTATTCTTATTCAACTTAATATTTTTATTATTATTCTATTCCTTTTTCTTCTTCCTCCTGTTTACTACTACTATTTCTTCATCGTCATAATCTTCTTCTTCCTATTCCTATTTGTATTCCTATTCTTTTTTTTTCTCCTGTAGGAGGAGGTTTTTAATTTTTTTTCTTTTTTTTTACTACTACTATTTCTTCATCATCATAATCTTCTTCTTCCTATTCCTCGTCCTAGTCCTATTCTTTTTTTTTCTCCTGGAGGAGGAGGTTTTTAAATTTTTTTTCTTTTTTTTTACTACTACTATTTCTTCATCATCATAATCTTCTTCTTCCTATTCCTATTCCTATTCCTATTCCTATTCTTTTTTTTTTTTCTCCTGTATGAGGAGGTTTTTAAATTTTTTTCTCTATTTTTTTACTACTACTCTTTCTTAAAGTCAAGTTCCGTTTGTTGAGTCCAAGTCTTGAAGTCTTGTCCGTAGCCTTTGATGCCACCAGGGGAGGTTCAGATTCAATATCTGAAAGAGCTTTTCCTTGGGAGAGGCGTGAGGCACTGGAAGAAGTTGCCCAGGGCGGTGGTGGAGTCCTTGTCCCCGCAGTGGTCAGGAGCTGTGCAGATGTGGCCCTTGGGGACGTGGTTTCGGGGCGGCGGTGGCGCTGCCAGGGTGCCAGTGGCACCGGGTGCCCGGCAGGGTCTCTTTTGGCACCTCGGTGACTCCCTGGGCTTCCCCGCCGAGCGCGCCGGCACCGAGCGCGCTCCACGGGCGCTGTTTGGGGGCGGCCAGGCCGGTGACTTTGGGCGTCGCGGAGACGGCCCCGGCACGGCCCAAAGCAGCCGGGGCAGCTCAGGCTGCGGGGCCCGTCCAGGCCGAGGCCGCCCCGGGCCGGGCGGGCGCTACTCCAGCGTCCGCGGCGCCAGGCAGCGGCAGCGGAACAGCGCCCGCAGCGCCCGCAGCGCCCGCCTGAGGCGGCCGGGCCGCTTGCTGGGGGCAGCCGAGGGGCCGCGGGGGCTCTGCGGGGCAGGCCCCGGCTCCTGCCAGGCCAGCACAGGAGAAGCTGCGGGTCCCGTGGCGGCTCGGCCTTGCAGGGGGGGAAGCGAGGCACAGAGCGGCTCCCGTGCCGGCCGCTCGGCCCAGGCCTCCCGAGGGACGGGCGGCGGGAGCTCGTCTGCCGCAAGAGCTGCCAGGCTTCGGCGCCTGCCTTCTTCGCCTACCTCGAGCACGCTGACTCCGTCCCAGGCGGCGGCCTTGGGCAGCGAGGGCGGGACCCTGAAGCTGAAGATGCAGGTGTATTCCCAGCTGCTGTGTGCGGCAGGGACCAGGCTCCATGGCCCTGCTGATGGCACCTCCTCACTGGGGGCAGGAGAACACGGCTGGTTCTTCTGGCCGCTCGCACCTCCTTCACCTCGCTGGGACAGCTTTGGGTCGTTCCCTTCTTCTTCCCCGTGGGGCAGCTCCTGGACTTCCACTCTCTGTTGCCACCGGTAGAGCAGTTGCTGTGCCCCATGTCCCCCACTCCATGCTCAGGCCCATCTTCCACGGCTTCAGCCCTTGGGGACTCCACATTCTGCACAGGGACACTTCCTGCACTGGCACTGCTGGGACCCACTGGGACAACTCACGGCCTGTCGCCTCTTCGCACAGGCAAAGCTCTTGGGGTCGAGTGTCTCTCCCCTGGCAAGGCTCCTCATCCACGGCAGGTTTCCTCTCCGCCTCCCTGATGACAAAGGGCCCCTGCTCCTCTTCAGTGTCTCTCTGGGGCCTGACTGAGGCACTCTCTGCCCCCACCAAGTGCCAGCTGAGGGTCTGGTCTTGTGGCCCGCTGGGCACAGGGGTGGGTGGCTGGGAGGAGCTGGGGTTTGCCTTGTCCTCTTCCATCTCAGAGGTCCTGTAGCACAGAAGGATGGCGGGAGCTGCTTCCTTCTGCGACAGGGGCTCTCAGCGG
>NW_028120285.1:0-31547 GCF_965178545.1 Coloeus monedula
CACTCGTGGACACAAGCTGGCCAGAAGCAGGTTCCTAAACCTTCCGTGCTGCAGAGTGCATGCAGCTGGAGCACAGGCAGAAGGAGGCGTCCAGAAAGAAGGCGTTCTTCAAGCACCCCCCTCCTCCAGGCAGCCTTGAAACTGAGCACAACACACTGCGCCTCGGCAGCTTCCTTCTCCCATAGACCGACCGTCCCCTTCTTCACTCTCGCAGCTTCCTTGCCCGCTTGCAGCAGCTGCTGCCAAAGAAAAAGGCTCCAGAAGTCAAAGCCTCTGCTGGGCTGCACTCTCCCCTTGCCTCACGTCAAAGCAGCAGAAAGTCTCCGCTGCACTCTGTACTTCCAGTCTCCGCTGCATCTACCACTGTCAGCTCTGCATCTCCGAGCATAAAGCTGGGCACAATGCTTTCCAGGGAAAGCTGGAAGAGAAATAGGTAGCAGCACAAGTAGCCGCAGGTTGAACTTTCTGTTTGCAAGTGCTAACGTGAATCCGCACACAAGCGAGAGGCAGCCACGCTTCCTCTTGCAGCCTGTGTCATGCGCATAGCAGCTCCGTGCTCTGCGCCTTCATTGTGCCGGAGTGGAAGCGGTGTCTACTTGTCGCCCAGAGAGCACGGTGCCGGCAGAGAAATGCTCCAGCCTGCTGCCTCTGCCCAAACACGCCTGGGCTCTGCACTTTCTCTCTCAGCGCTAGGGAGCAGCACATTCGCTCTGCCCTGTAGCCTGAATCTGAAGGGAAAGCTTCTCAGCTAAGTCTCGCCCAGAGAACAGTTGTAGGTCAACGAGCTTAGCCGGAGCTTACCGTCGACGCCTGGAAACCTGTATTTGCAGCACATCCTAGTGGTAGCCCTCTTTCCTTTACAGCCTGCACAGCGCCGGCAGATCGCGGTGCTCTCTGCACCTGCCTTCTCACTTCCAAGTACCCCCGCCAAGCTTACAGCCTTGCAGGGAGCCAAGAGGCGGATAGGCGTATTGCCCAGAAGAACGTGCCAGGACGAAAAGACGCTCTTCCTTTCTCCTGCTCCTTGCCCGAATTGGGGTGCTGTGTTGAAAGCCTTGCGCAGCGAAAAGCTACTGCAGCAAGTGTTTCTCTCCAAACGCTTTTCGCTGAGCGAGAGCTCCACGGACAGCTTGGACTCGGTGAAACAGCAAGAAAATGCTTGTTGTACGTTGAGCTGAGGAAAATCCCTGCACAGCACACTGTGGCTGCGTGCAGTGTTCACGCTGAAGAGCAGCAAAGCTCCAAGCCATGGCTGGGCTTCACTTCTGTCCAGAGCACAGAAGGCGAAGAAGCAAGCAGCTGGGCACAGGGCTCATGTGCTCAGGGGAGCCAATTTCAAATGTCCAGCCAAGAGCTGCTTCACAAGCAGCTGCAGCTGAGAAGGCTCTGGCTGCTTCCGAAAGGAAGGCGCAGCCCTCGCACTCGTGGACACAAGCTGGCCAGAAGCAGGTTCCTAAACCTTCCGTGCTGCAGAGTGCATGCAGCTGGAGCACAGGCAGAAAGAGGCGTCCAGAAAGAAGGCGTTCTTCAAGCACCCCCCTCCTCCAGGCAGCCTTGAAACTGAGCACAACACACTGCGCCTCGGCAGCTTCCTTCTCCCATAGACCGACCGTCCCCTTCTTCACTCTCGCAGCTTCCTTGCCCGCTTGCAGCAGCTGCTGCCAAAGAAAAAGGCTCCAGAAGTCAAAGCCTCTGCTGGGCTGCACTCTCCCCTTGCCTCACGTCAAAGCAGCAGAAAGTCTCCGCTGCACTCTGTACTTCCAGTCTCCGCTGCATCTACCACTGTCAGCTCTGCATCTCCGAGCATAAAGCTGGGCACAATGCTTTCCAGGGAAAGCTGGAAGAGAAATAGGTAGCAGCACAAGTAGCCGCAGGTTGAACTTTCTGTTTGCAAGTGCTAACGTGAATCCGCACACAAGCGAGAGGCAGCCACGCTTCCTCTTGCAGCCTGTGTCATGCGCATAGCAGCTCCGTGCTCTGCGCCTTCATTGTGCCGGAGTGGAAGCGGTGTCTACTTGTCGCCCAGAGAGCACGGTGCCGGCAGAGAAATGCTCCAGCCTGCTGCCTCTGCCCAAACACGCCTGGGCTCTGCACTTTCTCTCTCAGCGCTAGGGAGCAGCACATTCGCTCTGCCCTGTAGCCTGAATCTGAAGGGAAAGCTTCTCAGCTAAGTCTCGCCCAGAGAACAGTTGTAGGTCAACGAGCTTAGCCGGAGCTTACCGTCGACGCCTGGAAACCTGTATTTGCAGCACATCCTAGTGGTAGCCCTCTTTCCTTTACAGCCTGCACAGCGCCGGCAGATCGCGGTGCTCTCTGCACCTGCCTTCTCACTTCCAAGTACCCCCGCCAAGCTTACAGCCTTGCAGGGAGCCAAGAGGCGGATAGGCGTATTGCCCAGAAGAACGTGCCAGGACGAAAAGACGCTCTTCCTTTCTCCTGCTCCTTGCCCGAATTGGGGTGCTGTGTTGAAAGCCTTGCCCAGCGAAAAGCTACTGCAGCAAGTGTTTCTCTCCAAACGCTTTTCGCTGAGCGAGAGCTCCACGGACAGCTTGGACTCGGTGAAACAGCAAGAAAATGCTTGTTGTACGTTGAGCTGAGGAAAATCCCTGCACAGCACACTGTGGCTGCGTGCAGTGTTCACGCTGAAGAGCAGCAAAGCTCCAAGCCATGGCTGGGCTTCACTTCTGTCCAGAGCACAGAAGGCGAAGAAGCAAGCAGCTGGGCACAGGGCTCATGTGCTCAGGGGAGCCAATTTCAAATGTCCAGCCAAGAGCTGCTTCACAAGCAGCTGCAGCTGAGAAGGCTCTGGCTGCTTCCGAAAGGAAGGCGCAGCCCTTGCACTCGTGGACACAAGCTGGCCAGAAGCAGGTTCCTAAACCTTCCGTGCTGCAGAGTGCATGCAGCTGGAGCACAGGCAGAAAGAGGCGTCCAGAAAGAAGGCGTTCTTCAAGCACCCCCCTCCTCCAGGCAGCCTTGAAACTGAGCACAACACACTGCGCCTCGGCAGCTTCCTTCTCCCATAGACCGACCGTCCCCTTCTTCACTCTCGCAGCTTCCTTGCCCGCTTGCAGCAGCTGCTGCCAAAGAAAAAGGCTCCAGAAGTCAAAGCCTCTGCTGGGCTGCACTCTCCCCTTGCCTCACGTCAAAGCAGCAGAAAGTCTCCGCTGCACTCTGTACTTCCAGTCTCCGCTGCATCTACCACTGTCAGCTCTGCATCTCCGAGCATAAAGCTGGGCACAATGCTTTCCAGGGAAAGCTGGAAGAGAAATAGGTAGCAGCACAAGTAGCCGCAGGTTGAACTTTCTGTTTGCAAGTGCTAACGTGAATCCGCACACAAGCGAGAGGCAGCCACGCTTCCTCTTGCAGCCTGTGTCATGCGCATAGCAGCTCCGTGCTCTGCGCCTTCATTGTGCCGGAGTGGAAGCGGTGTCTACTTGTCGCCCAGAGAGCACGGTGCCGGCAGAGAAATGCTCCAGCCTGCTGCCTCTGCCCAAACACGCCTGGGCTCTGCACTTTCTCTCTCAGCGCTAGGGAGCAGCACATTCGCTCTGCCCTGTAGCCTGAATCTGAACGGAAAGCTTCTCAGCTAAGTCTCGCCCAGAGAACAGTTGTAGGTCAACGAGCTTAGCCGGAGCTTACCGTCGACGCCTGGAAACCTGTATTTGCAGCACATCCTAGTGGTAGCCCTCTTTCCTTTACAGCCTGCACAGCGCCGGCAGATCGCGGTGCTCTCTGCACCTGCCTTCTCACTTCCAAGTACCCCCGCCAAGCTTACAGCCTTGCAGGGAGCCAAGAGGCGGATAGGCGTATTGCCCAGAAGAACGTGCCAGGACGAAAAGACGCTCTTCCTTTCTCCTGCTCCTTGCCCGAATTGGGGTGCTGTGTTGAAAGCCTTGCGCAGCGAAAAGCTACTGCAGCAAGTGTTTCTCTCCAAACGCTTTTCGCTGAGCGAGAGCTCCACGGACAGCTTGGACTCGGTGAAACAGCAAGAAAATGCTTGTTGTACGTTGAGCTGAGGAAAATCCCTGCACAGCACACTGTGGCTGCGTGCAGTGTTCACGCTGAAGAGCAGCAAAGCTCCAAGCCATGGCTGGGCTTCACTTCTGTCCAGAGCACAGAAGGCGAAGAAGCAAGCAGCTGGGCACAGGGCTCATGTGCTCAGGGGAGCCAATTTCAAATGTCCAGCCAAGAGCTGCTTCACAAGCAGCTGCAGCTGAGAAGGCTCTGGCTGCTTCCGAAAGGAAGGCGCAGCCCTCGCACTCGTGGACACAAGCTGGCCAGAAGCAGGTTCCTAAACCTTCCGTGCTGCAGAGTGCATGCAGCTGGAGCACAGGCAGAAGGAGGCGTCCAGAAAGAAGGCGTTCTTCAAGCACCCCCCTCCTCCAGGCAGCCTTGAAACTGAGCACAACACACTGCGCCTCGGCAGCTTCCTTCTCCCATAGACCGACCGTCCCCTTCTTCACTCTCGCAGCTTCCTTGCCCGCTTGCAGCAGCTGCTGCCAAAGAAAAAGGCTCCAGAAGTCAAAGCCTCTGCTGGGCTGCACTCTCCCCTTGCCTCACGTCAAAGCAGCAGAAAGTCTCCGCTGCACTCTGTACTTCCAGTCTCCGCTGCATCTACCACTGTCAGCTCTGCATCTCCGAGCATAAAGCTGGGCACAATGCTTTCCAGGGAAAGCTGGAAGAGAAATAGGTAGCAGCACAAGTAGCCGCAGGTTGAACTTTCTGTTTGCAAGTGCTAACGTGAATCCGCACACAAGCGAGAGGCAGCCACGCTTCCTCTTGCAGCCTGTGTCATGCGCATAGCAGCTCCGTGCTCTGCGCCTTCATTGTGCCGGAGTGGAAGCGGTGTCTACTTGTCGCCCAGAGAGCGCGGTGCCGGCAGAGAAATGCTCCAGCCTGCTGCCTCTGCCCAAACACGCCTGGGCTCTGCACTTTCTCTCTCAGCGCTAGGGAGCAGCACATTCGCTCTGCCCTGTAGCCTGAATCTGAAGGGAAAGCTTCTCAGCTAAGTCTCGCCCAGAGAACAGTTGTAGGTCAACGAGCTTAGCCGGAGCTTACCGTCGACGCCTGGAAACCTGTATTTGCAGCACATCCTAGTGGTAGCCCTCTTTCCTTTACAGCCTGCACAGCGCCGGCAGATCGCGGTGCTCTCTGCACCTGCCTTCTCACTTCCAAGTACCCCCGCCAAGCTTACAGCCTTGCAGGGAGCCAAGAGGCGGATAGGCGTATTGCCCAGAAGAACGTGCCAGGACGAAAAGACGCTCTTCCTTTCTCCTGCTCCTTGCCCGAATTGGGGTGCTGTGTTGAAAGCCTTGCGCAGCGAAAAGCTACTGCAGCAAGTGTTTCTCTCCAAACGCTTTTCGCTGAGCGAGAGCTCCACGGACAGCTTGGACTCGGTGAAACAGCAAGAAAATGCTTGTTGTACGTTGAGCTGAGGAAAATCCCTGCACAGCACACTGTGGCTGCGTGCAGTGTTCACGCTGAAGAGCAGCAAAGCTCCAAGCCATGGCTGGGCTTCACTTCTGTCCAGAGCACAGAAGGCGAAGAAGCAAGCAGCTGGGCACAGGGCTCATGTGCTCAGGGGAGCCAATTTCAAATGTCCAGCCAAGAGCTGCTTCACAAGCAGCTGCAGCTGAGAAGGCTCTGGCTGCTTCCGAAAGGAAGGCGCAGCCCTCGCACTCGTGGACACAAGCTGGCCAGAAGCAGGTTCCTAAACCTTCCGTGCTGCAGAGTGCATGCAGCTGGAGCACAGGCAGAAGGAGGCGTCCAGAAAGAAGGCGTTCTTCAAGCACCCCCCTCCTCCAGGCAGCCTTGAAACTGAGCACAACACACTGCGCCTCGGCAGCTTCCTTCTCCCATAGACCGACCGTCCCCTTCTTCACTCTCGCAGCTTCCTTGCCCGCTTGCAGCAGCTGCTGCCAAAGAAAAAGGCTCCAGAAGTCAAAGCCTCTGCTGGGCTGCACTCTCCCCTTGCCTCACGTCAAAGCAGCAGAAAGTCTCCGCTGCACTCTGTACTTCCAGTCTCCGCTGCATCTACCACTGTCAGCTCTGCATCTCCGAGCATAAAGCTGGGCACAATGCTTTCCAGGGAAAGCTGGAAGAGAAATAGGTAGCAGCACAAGTAGCCGCAGGTTGAACTTTCTGTTTGCAAGTGCTAACGTGAATCCGCACACAAGCGAGAGGCAGCCACGCTTCCTCTTGCAGCCTGTGCCATGCGCATAGCAGCTCCGTGCTCTGCGCCTTCATTGTGCCGGAGTGGAAGCGGTGTCTACTTGTCGCCCAGAGAGCACGGTGCCGGCAGAGAAATGCTCCAGCCTGCTGCCTCTGCCCAAACACGCCTGGGCTCTGCACTTTCTCTCTCAGCGCTAGGGAGCAGCACATTCGCTCTGCCCTGTAGCCTGAATCTGAAGGGAAAGCTTCTCAGCTAAGTCTCGCCCAGAGAACAGTTGTAGGTCAACGAGCTTAGCCGGAGCTTACCGTCGACGCCTGGAAACCTGTATTTGCAGCACATCCTAGTGGTAGCCCTCTTTCCTTTACAGCCTGCACAGCGCCGGCAGATCGCGGTGCTCTCTGCACCTGCCTTCTCACTTCCAAGTACCCCCGCCAAGCTTACAGCCTTGCAGGGAGCCAAGAGGCGGATAGGCGTATTGCCCAGAAGAACGTGCCAGGACGAAAAGACGCTCTTCCTTTCTCCTGCTCCTTGCCCGAATTGGGGTGCTGTGTTGAAAGCCTTGCGCAGCGAAAAGCTACTGCAGCAAGTGTTTCTCTCCAAACGCTTTTCGCTGAGCGAGAGCTCCACGGACAGCTTGGACTCGGTGAAACAGCAAGAAAATGCTTGTTGTACGTTGAGCTGAGGAAAATCCCTGCACAGCACACTGTGGCTGCGTGCAGTGTTCACGCTGAAGAGCAGCAAAGCTCCAAGCCATGGCTGGGCTTCACTTCTGTCCAGAGCACAGAAGGCGAAGAAGCAAGCAGCTGGGCACAGGGCTCATGTGCTCAGGGGAGCCAATTTCAAATGTCCAGCCAAGAGCTGCTTCACAAGCAGCTGCAGCTGAGAAGGCTCTGGCTGCTTCCGAAAGGAAGGCGCAGCCCTCGCACTCGTGGACACAAGCTGGCCAGAAGCAGGTTCCTAAACCTTCCGTGCTGCAGAGTGCATGCAGCTGGAGCACAGGCAGAAGGAGGCGTCCAGAAAGAAGGCGTTCTTCAAGCACCCCCCTCCTCCAGGCAGCCTTGAAACTGAGCACAACACACTGCGCCTCGGCAGCTTCCTTCTCCCATAGACCGACCGTCCCCTTCTTCACTCTCGCAGCTTCCTTGCCCGCTTGCAGCAGCTGCTGCCAAAGAAAAAGGCTCCAGAAGTCAAAGCCTCTGCTGGGCTGCACTCTCCCCTTGCCTCACGTCAAAGCAGCAGAAAGTCTCCGCTGCACTCTGTACTTCCAGTCTCCGCTGCATCTACCACTGTCAGCTCTGCATCTCCGAGCATAAAGCTGGGCACAATGCTTTCCAGGGAAAGCTGGAAGAGAAATAGGTAGCAGCACAAGTAGCCGCAGGTTGAACTTTCTGTTTGCAAGTGCTAACGTGAATCCGCACACAAGCGAGAGGCAGCCACGCTTCCTCTTGCAGCCTGTGTCATGCGCATAGCAGCTCCGTGCTCTGCGCCTTCATTGTGCCGGAGTGGAAGCGGTGTCTACTTGTCGCCCAGAGAGCACGGTGCCGGCAGAGAAATGCTCCAGCCTGCTGCCTCTGCCCAAACACGCCTGGGCTCTGCACTTTCTCTCTCAGCGCTAGGGAGCAGCACATTCGCTCTGCCCTGTAGCCTGAATCTGAACGGAAAGCTTCTCAGCTAAGTCTCGCCCAGAGAACAGTTGTAGGTCAACGAGCTTAGCCGGAGCTTACCGTCGACGCCTGGAAACCTGTATTTGCAGCACATCCTAGTGGTAGCCCTCTTTCCTTTACAGCCTGCACAGCGCCGGCAGATCGCGGTGCTCTCTGCACCTGCCTTCTCACTTCCAAGTACCCCCGCCAAGCTTACAGCCTTGCAGGGAGCCAAGAGGCGGATAGGCGTATTGCCCAGAAGAACGTGCCAGGACGAAAAGACGCTCTTCCTTTCTCCTGCTCCTTGCCCGAATTGGGGTGCTGTGTTGAAAGCCTTGCGCAGCGAAAAGCTACTGCAGCAAGTGTTTCTCTCCAAACGCTTTTCGCTGAGCGAGAGCTCCACGGACAGCTTGGACTCGGTGAAACAGCAAGAAAATGCTTGTTGTACGTTGAGCTGAGGAAAATCCCTGCACAGCACACTGTGGCTGCGTGCAGTGTTCACGCTGAAGAGCAGCAAAGCTCCAAGCCATGGCTGGGCTTCACTTCTGTCCAGAGCACAGAAGGCGAAGAAGCAAGCAGCTGGGCACAGGGCTCATGTGCTCAGGGGAGCCAATTTCAAATGTCCAGCCAAGAGCTGCTTCACAAGCAGCTGCAGCTGAGAAGGCTCTGGCTGCTTCCGAAAGGAAGGCGCAGCCCTCGCACTCGTGGACACAAGCTGGCCAGAAGCAGGTTCCTAAACCTTCCGTGCTGCAGAGTGCATGCAGCTGGAGCACAGGCAGAAGGAGGCGTCCAGAAAGAAGGCGTTCTTCAAGCACCCCCCTCCTCCAGGCAGCCTTGAAACTGAGCACAACACACTGCGCCTCGGCAGCTTCCTTCTCCCATAGACCGACCGTCCCCTTCTTCACTCTCGCAGCTTCCTTGCCCGCTTGCAGCAGCTGCTGCCAAAGAAAAAGGCTCCAGAAGTCAAAGCCTCTGCTGGGCTGCACTCTCCCCTTGCCTCACGTCAAAGCAGCAGAAAGTCTCCGCTGCACTCTGTACTTCCAGTCTCCGCTGCATCTACCACTGTCAGCTCTGCATCTCCGAGCATAAAGCTGGGCACAATGCTTTCCAGGGAAAGCTGGAAGAGAAATAGGTAGCAGCACAAGTAGCCGCAGGTTGAACTTTCTGTTTGCAAGTGCTAACGTGAATCCGCACACAAGCGAGAGGCAGCCACGCTTCCTCTTGCAGCCTGTGTCATGCGCATAGCAGCTCCGTGCTCTGCGCCTTCATTGTGCCGGAGTGGAAGCGGTGTCTACTTGTCGCCCAGAGAGCACGGTGCCGGCAGAGAAATGCTCCAGCCTGCTGCCTCTGCCCAAACACGCCTGGGCTCTGCACTTTCTCTCTCAGCGCTAGGGAGCAGCACATTCGCTCTGCCCTGTAGCCTGAATCTGAAGGGAAAGCTTCTCAGCTAAGTCTCGCCCAGAGAACAGTTGTAGGTCAACGAGCTTAGCCGGAGCTTACCGTCGACGCCTGGAAACCTGTATTTGCAGCACATCCTAGTGGTAGCCCTCTTTCCTTTACAGCCTGCACAGCGCCGGCAGATCGCGGTGCTCTCTGCACCTGCCTTCTCACTTCCAAGTACCCCCGCCAAGCTTACAGCCTTGCAGGGAGCCAAGAGGCGGATAGGCGTATTGCCCAGAAGAACGTGCCAGGACGAAAAGACGCTCTTCCTTTCTCCTGCTCCTTGCCCGAATTGGGGTGCTGTGTTGAAAGCCTTGCGCAGCGAAAAGCTACTGCAGCAAGTGTTTCTCTCCAAACGCTTTTCGCTGAGCGAGAGCTCCACGGACAGCTTGGACTCGGTGAAACAGCAAGAAAATGCTTGTTGTACGTTGAGCTGAGGAAAATCCCTGCACAGCACACTGTGGCTGCGTGCAGTGTTCACGCTGAAGAGCAGCAAAGCTCCAAGCCATGGCTGGGCTTCACTTCTGTCCAGAGCACAGAAGGCGAAGAAGCAAGCAGCTGGGCACAGGGCTCATGTGCTCAGGGGAGCCAATTTCAAATGTCCAGCCAAGAGCTGCTTCACAAGCAGCTGCAGCTGAGAAGGCTCTGGCTGCTTCCGAAAGGAAGGCGCAGCCCTCGCACTCGTGGACACAAGCTGGCCAGAAGCAGGTTCCTAAACCTTCCGTGCTGCAGAGTGCATGCAGCTGGAGCACAGGCAGAAGGAGGCGTCCAGAAAGAAGGCGTTCTTCAAGCACCCCCCTCCTCCAGGCAGCCTTGAAACTGAGCACAACACACTGCGCCTCGGCAGCTTCCTTCTCCCATAGACGGACCGTCCCCTTCTTCACTCTCGCAGCTTCCTTGCCCGCTTGCAGCAGCTGCTGCCAAAGAAAAAGGCTCCAGAAGTCAAAGCCTCTGCTGGGCTGCACTCTCCCCTTGCCTCACGTCAAAGCAGCAGAAAGTCTCCGCTGCACTCTGTACTTCCAGTCTCCGCTGCATCTACCACTGTCAGCTCTGCATCTCCGAGCATAAAGCTGGGCACAATGCTTTCCAGGGAAAGCTGGAAGAGAAATAGGTAGCAGCACAAGTAGCCGCAGGTTGAACTTTCTGTTTGCAAGTGCTAACGTGAATCCGCACACAAGCGAGAGGCAGCCACGCTTCCTCTTGCAGCCTGTGTCATGCGCATAGCAGCTCCGTGCTCTGCGCCTTCATTGTGCCGGAGTGGAAGCGGTGTCTACTTGTCGCCCAGAGAGCACGGTGCCGGCAGAGAAATGCTCCAGCCTGCTGCCTCTGCCCAAACACGCCTGGGCTCTGCACTTTCTCTCTCAGCGCTAGGGAGCAGCACATTCGCTCTGCCCTGTAGCCTGAATCTGAAGGGAAAGCTTCTCAGCTAAGTCTCGCCCAGAGAACAGTTGTAGGTCAACGAGCTTAGCCGGAGCTTACCGTCGACGCCTGGAAACCTGTATTTGCAGCACATCCTAGTGGTAGCCCTCTTTCCTTTACAGCCTGCACAGCGCCGGCAGATCGCGGTGCTCTCTGCACCTGCCTTCTCACTTCCAAGTACCCCCGCCAAGCTTACAGCCTTGCAGGGAGCCAAGAGGCGGATAGGCGTATTGCCCAGAAGAACGTGCCAGGACGAAAAGACGCTCTTCCTTTCTCCTGCTCCTTGCCCGAATTGGGGTGCTGTGTTGAAAGCCTTGCGCAGCGAAAAGCTACTGCAGCAAGTGTTTCTCTCCAAACGCTTTTCGCTGAGCGAGAGCTCCACGGACAGCTTGGACTCGGTGAAACAGCAAGAAAATGCTTGTTGTACGTTGAGCTGAGGAAAATCCCTGCACAGCACACTGTGGCTGCGTGCAGTGTTCACGCTGAAGAGCAGCAAAGCTCCAAGCCATGGCTGGGCTTCACTTCTGTCCAGAGCACAGAAGGCGAAGAAGCAAGCAGCTGGGCACAGGGCTCATGTGCTCAGGGGAGCCAATTTCAAATGTCCAGCCAAGAGCTGCTTCACAAGCAGTTGCAGCTGAGAAGGCTCTGGCTGCTTCCGAAAGGAAGGCGCAGCCCTCGCACTCGTGGACACAAGCTGGCCAGAAGCAGGTTCCTAAACCTTCCGTGCTGCAGAGTGCATGCAGCTGGAGCACAGGCAGAAGGAGGCGTCCAGAAAGAAGGCGTTCTTCAAGCACCCCCCTCCTCCAGGCAGCCTTGAAACTGAGCACAACACACTGCGCCCCGGCAGCTTCCTTCTCCCATAGACGGACCGTCCCCTTCTTCACTCTCGCAGCTTCCTTGCCCGCTTGCAGCAGCTGCTGCCAAAGAAAAAGGCTCCAGAAGTCAAAGCCTCTGCTGGGCTGCACTCTCCCCTTGCCTCACGTCAAAGCAGCAGAAAGTCTCCGCTGCACTCTGTACTTCCAGTCTCCGCTGCATCTACCACTGTCAGCTCTGCATCTCCGAGCATAAAGCTGGGCACAATGCTTTCCAGGGAAAGCTGGAAGAGAAATAGGTAGCAGCACAAGTAGCCGCAGGTTGAACTTTCTGTTTGCAAGTGCTAACGTGAATCCGCACACAAGCGAGAGGCAGCCACGCTTCCTCTTGCAGCCTGTGTCATGCGCATAGCAGCTCCGTGCTCTGCGCCTTCATTGTGCCGGAGTGGAAGCGGTGTCTACTTGTCGCCCAGAGAGCACGGTGCCGGCAGAGAAATGCTCCAGCCTGCTGCCTCTGCCCAAACACGCCTGGGCTCTGCACTTTCTCTCTCAGCGCTAGGGAGCAGCACATTCGCTCTGCCCTGTAGCCTGAATCTGAACGGAAAGCTTCTCAGCTAAGTCTCGCCCAGAGAACAGTTGTAGGTCAACGAGCTTAGCCGGAGCTTACCGTCGACGCCTGGAAACCTGTATTTGCAGCACATCCTAGTGGTAGCCCTCTTTCCTTTACAGCCTGCACAGCGCCGGCAGATCGCGGTGCTCTCTGCACCTGCCTTCTCACTTCCAAGTACCCCCGCCAAGCTTACAGCCTTGCAGGGAGCCAAGAGGCGGATAGGCGTATTGCCCAGAAGAACGTGCCAGGACGAAAAGACGCTCTTCCTTTCTCCTGCTCCTTGCCCGAATTGGGGTGCTGTGTTGAAAGCCTTGCGCAGCGAAAAGCTACTGCAGCAAGTGTTTCTCTCCAAACGCTTTTCGCTGAGCGAGAGCTCCACGGACAGCTTGGACTCGGTGAAACAGCAAGAAAATGCTTGTTGTACGTTGAGCTGAGGAAAATCCCTGCACAGCACACTGTGGCTGCGTGCAGTGTTCACGCTGAAGAGCAGCAAAGCTCCAAGCCATGGCTGGGCTTCACTTCTGTCCAGAGCACAGAAGGCGAAGAAGCAAGCAGCTGGGCACAGGGCTCATGTGCTCAGGGGAGCCAATTTCAAATGTCCAGCCAAGAGCTGCTTCACAAGCAGCTGCAGCTGAGAAGGCTCTGGCTGCTTCCGAAAGGAAGGCGCAGCCCTCGCACTCGTGGACACAAGCTGGCCAGAAGCAGGTTCCTAAACCTTCCGTGCTGCAGAGTGCATGCAGCTGGAGCACAGGCAGAAGGAGGCGTCCAGAAAGAAGGCGTTCTTCAAGCACCCCCCTCCTCCAGGCAGCCTTGAAACTGAGCACAACACACTGCGCCTCGGCAGCTTCCTTCTCCCATAGACCGACCGTCCCCTTCTTCACTCTCGCAGCTTCCTTGCCCGCTTGCAGCAGCTGCTGCCAAAGAAAAAGGCTCCAGAAGTCAAAGCCTCTGCTGGGCTGCACTCTCCCCTTGCCTCACGTCAAAGCAGCAGAAAGTCTCCGCTGCACTCTGTACTTCCAGTCTCCGCTGCATCTACCACTGTCAGCTCTGCATCTCCGAGCATAAAGCTGGGCACAATGCTTTCCAGGGAAAGCTGGAAGAGAAATAGGTAGCAGCACAAGTAGCCGCAGGTTGAACTTTCTGTTTGCAAGTGCTAACGTGAATCCGCACACAAGCGAGAGGCAGCCACGCTTCCTCTTGCAGCCTGTGTCATGCGCATAGCAGCTCCGTGCTCTGCGCCTTCATTGTGCCGGAGTGGAAGCGGTGTCTACTTGTCGCCCAGAGAGCACGGTGCCGGCAGAGAAATGCTCCAGCCTGCTGCCTCTGCCCAAACACGCCTGGGCTCTGCACTTTCTCTCTCAGCGCTAGGGAGCAGCACATTCGCTCTGCCCTGTAGCCTGAATCTGAAGGGAAAGCTTCTCAGCTAAGTCTCGCCCAGAGAACAGTTGTAGGTCAACGAGCTTAGCCGGAGCTTACCGTCGACGCCTGGAAACCTGTATTTGCAGCACATCCTAGTGGTAGCCCTCTTTCCTTTACAGCCTGCACAGCGCCGGCAGATCGCGGTGCTCTCTGCACCTGCCTTCTCACTTCCAAGTACCCCCGCCAAGCTTACAGCCTTGCAGGGAGCCAAGAGGCGGATAGGCGTATTGCCCAGAAGAACGTGCCAGGACGAAAAGACGCTCTTCCTTTCTCCTGCTCCTTGCCCGAATTGGGGTGCTGTGTTGAAAGCCTTGCGCAGCGAAAAGCTACTGCAGCAAGTGTTTCTCTCCAAACGCTTTTCGCTGAGCGAGAGCTCCACGGACAGCTTGGACTCGGTGAAACAGCAAGAAAATGCTTGTTGTACGTTGAGCTGAGGAAAATCCCTGCACAGCACACTGTGGCTGCGTGCAGTGTTCACGCTGAAGAGCAGCAAAGCTCCAAGCCATGGCTGGGCTTCACTTCTGTCCAGAGCACAGAAGGCGAAGAAGCAAGCAGCTGGGCACAGGGCTCATGTGCTCAGGGGAGCCAATTTCAAATGTCCAGCCAAGAGCTGCTTCACAAGCAGCTGCAGCTGAGAAGGCTCTGGCTGCTTCCGAAAGGAAGGCGCAGCCCTCGCACTCGTGGACACAAGCTGGCCAGAAGCAGGTTCCTAAACCTTCCGTGCTGCAGAGTGCATGCAGCTGGAGCACAGGCAGAAGGAGGCGTCCAGAAAGAAGGCGTTCTTCAAGCACCCCCCTCCTCCAGGCAGCCTTGAAACTGAGCACAACACACTGCGCCTCGGCAGCTTCCTTCTCCCATAGACCGACCGTCCCCTTCTTCACTCTCGCAGCTTCCTTGCCCGCTTGCAGCAGCTGCTGCCAAAGAAAAAGGCTCCAGAAGTCAAAGCCTCTGCTGGGCTGCACTCTCCCCTTGCCTCACGTCAAAGCAGCAGAAAGTCTCCGCTGCACTCTGTACTTCCAGTCTCCGCTGCATCTACCACTGTCAGCTCTGCATCTCCGAGCATAAAGCTGGGCACAATGCTTTCCAGGGAAAGCTGGAAGAGAAATAGGTAGCAGCACAAGTAGCCGCAGGTTGAACTTTCTGTTTGCAAGTGCTAACGTGAATCCGCACACAAGCGAGAGGCAGCCACGCTTCCTCTTGCAGCCTGTGTCATGCGCATAGCAGCTCCGTGCTCTGCGCCTTCATTGTGCCGGAGTGGAAGCGGTGTCTACTTGTCGCCCAGAGAGCACGGTGCCGGCAGAGAAATGCTCCAGCCTGCTGCCTCTGCCCAAACACGCCTGGGCTCTGCACTTTCTCTCTCAGCGCTAGGGAGCAGCACATTCGCTCTGCCCTGTAGCCTGAATCTGAAGGGAAAGCTTCTCAGCTAAGTCTCGCCCAGAGAACAGTTGTAGGTCAACGAGCTTAGCCGGAGCTTACCGTCGACGCCTGGAAACCTGTATTTGCAGCACATCCTAGTGGTAGCCCTCTTTCCTTTACAGCCTGCACAGCGCCGGCAGATCGCGGTGCTCTCTGCACCTGCCTTCTCACTTCCAAGTACCCCCGCCAAGCTTACAGCCTTGCAGGGAGCCAAGAGGCGGATAGGCGTATTGCCCAGAAGAACGTGCCAGGACGAAAAGACGCTCTTCCTTTCTCCTGCTCCTTGCCCGAATTGGGGTGCTGTGTTGAAAGCCTTGCGCAGCGAAAAGCTACTGCAGCAAGTGTTTCTCTCCAAACGCTTTTCGCTGAGCGAGAGCTCCACGGACAGCTTGGACTCGGTGAAACAGCAAGAAAATGCTTGTTGTACGTTGAGCTGAGGAAAATCCCTGCACAGCACACTGTGGCTGCGTGCAGTGTTCACGCTGAAGAGCAGCAAAGCTCCAAGCCATGGCTGGGCTTCACTTCTGTCCAGAGCACAGAAGGCGAAGAAGCAAGCAGCTGGGCACAGGGCTCATGTGCTCAGGGGAGCCAATTTCAAATGTCCAGCCAAGAGCTGCTTCACAAGCAGCTGCAGCTGAGAAGGCTCTGGCTGCTTCCGAAAGGAAGGCGCAGCCCTTGCACTCGTGGACACAAGCTGGCCAGAAGCAGGTTCCTAAACCTTCCGTGCTGCAGAGTGCATGCAGCTGGAGCACAGGCAGAAAGAGGCGTCCAGAAAGAAGGCGTTCTTCAAGCACCCCCCTCCTCCAGGCAGCCTTGAAACTGAGCACAACACACTGCGCCTCGGCAGCTTCCTTCTCCCATAGACCGACCGTCCCCTTCTTCACTCTCGCAGCTTCCTTGCCCGCTTGCAGCAGCTGCTGCCAAAGAAAAAGGCTCCAGAAGTCAAAGCCTCTGCTGGGCTGCACTCTCCCCTTGCCTCACGTCAAAGCAGCAGAAAGTCTCCGCTGCACTCTGTACTTCCAGTCTCCGCTGCATCTACCACTGTCAGCTCTGCATCTCCGAGCATAAAGCTGGGCACAATGCTTTCCAGGGAAAGCTGGAAGAGAAATAGGTAGCAGCACAAGTAGCCGCAGGTTGAACTTTCTGTTTGCAAGTGCTAACGTGAATCCGCACACAAGCGAGAGGCAGCCACGCTTCCTCTTGCAGCCTGTGTCATGCGCATAGCAGCTCCGTGCTCTGCGCCTTCATTGTGCCGGAGTGGAAGCGGTGTCTACTTGTCGCCCAGAGAGCACGGTGCCGGCAGAGAAATGCTCCAGCCTGCTGCCTCTGCCCAAACACGCCTGGGCTCTGCACTTTCTCTCTCAGCGCTAGGGAGCAGCACATTCGCTCTGCCCTGTAGCCTGAATCTGAAGGGAAAGCTTCTCAGCTAAGTCTCGCCCAGAGAACAGTTGTAGGTCAACGAGCTTACCCGGAGCTTACCGTCGACGCCTGGAAACCTGTATTTGCAGCACATCCTAGTGGTAGCCCTCTTTCCTTTACAGCCTGCACAGCGCCGGCAGATCGCGGTGCTCTCTGCACCTGCCTTCTCACTTCCAAGTACCCCCGCCAAGCTTACAGCCTTGCAGGGAGCCAAGAGGCGGATAGGCGTATTGCCCAGAAGAACGTGCCAGGACGAAAAGACGCTCTTCCTTTCTCCTGCTCCTTGCCCGAATTGGGGTGCTGTGTTGAAAGCCTTGCGCAGCGAAAAGCTACTGCAGCAAGTGTTTCTCTCCAAACGCTTTTCGCTGAGCGAGAGCTCCACGGACAGCTTGGACTCGGTGAAACAGCAAGAAAATGCTTGTTGTACGTTGAGCTGAGGAAAATCCCTGCACAGCACACTGTGGCTGCGTGCAGTGTTCACGCTGAAGAGCAGCAAAGCTCCAAGCCATGGCTGGGCTTCACTTCTGTCCAGAGCACAGAAGGCGAAGAAGCAAGCAGCTGGGCACAGGGCTCATGTGCTCAGGGGAGCCAATTTCAAATGTCCAGCCAAGAGCTGCTTCACAAGCAGCTGCAGCTGAGAAGGCTCTGGCTGCTTCCGAAAGGAAGGCGCAGCCCTCGCACTCGTGGACACAAGCTGGCCAGAAGCAGGTTCCTAAACCTTCCGTGCTGCAGAGTGCATGCAGCTGGAGCACAGGCAGAAGGAGGCGTCCAGAAAGAAGGCGTTCTTCAAGCACCCCCCTCCTCCAGGCAGCCTTGAAACTGAGCACAACACACTGCGCCTCGGCAGCTTCCTTCTCCCATAGACCGACCGTCCCCTTCTTCACTCTCGCAGCTTCCTTGCCCGCTTGCAGCAGCTGCTGCCAAAGAAAAAGGCTCCAGAAGTCAAAGCCTCTGCTGGGCTGCACTCTCCCCTTGCCTCACGTCAAAGCAGCAGAAAGTCTCCGCTGCACTCTGTACTTCCAGTCTCCGCTGCATCTACCACTGTCAGCTCTGCATCTCCGAGCATAAAGCTGGGCACAATGCTTTCCAGGGAAAGCTGGAAGAGAAATAGGTAGCAGCACAAGTAGCCGCAGGTTGAACTTTCTGTTTGCAAGTGCTAACGTGAATCCGCACACAAGCGAGAGGCAGCCACGCTTCCTCTTGCAGCCTGTGTCATGCGCATAGCAGCTCCGTGCTCTGCGCCTTCATTGTGCCGGAGTGGAAGCGGTGTCTACTTGTCGCCCAGAGAGCACGGTGCCGGCAGAGAAATGCTCCAGCCTGCTGCCTCTGCCCAAACACGCCTGGGCTCTGCACTTTCTCTCTCAGCGCTAGGGAGCAGCACATTCGCTCTGCCCTGTAGCCTGAATCTGAAGGGAAAGCTTCTCAGCTAAGTCTCGCCCAGAGAACAGTTGTAGGTCAACGAGCTTACCCGGAGCTTACCGTCGACGCCTGGAAACCTGTATTTGCAGCACATCCTAGTGGTAGCCCTCTTTCCTTTACAGCCTGCACAGCGCCGGCAGATCGCGGTGCTCTCTGCACCTGCCTTCTCACTTCCAAGTACCCCCGCCAAGCTTACAGCCTTGCAGGGAGCCAAGAGGCGGATAGGCGTATTGCCCAGAAGAACGTGCCAGGACGAAAAGACGCTCTTCCTTTCTCCTGCTCCTTGCCCGAATTGGGGTGCTGTGTTGAAAGCCTTGCGCAGCGAAAAGCTACTGCAGCAAGTGTTTCTCTCCAAACGCTTTTCGCTGAGCGAGAGCTCCACGGACAGCTTGGACTCGGTGAAACAGCAAGAAAATGCTTGTTGTACGTTGAGCTGAGGAAAATCCCTGCACAGCACACTGTGGCTGCGTGCAGTGTTCACGCTGAAGAGCAGCAAAGCTCCAAGCCATGGCTGGGCTTCACTTCTGTCCAGAGCACAGAAGGCGAAGAAGCAAGCAGCTGGGCACAGGGCTCATGTGCTCAGGGGAGCCAATTTCAAATGTCCAGCCAAGAGCTGCTTCACAAGCAGCTGCAGCTGAGAAGGCTCTGGCTGCTTCCGAAAGGAAGGCGCAGCCCTCGCACTCGTGGACACAAGCTGGCCAGAAGCAGGTTCCTAAACCTTCCGTGCTGCAGAGTGCATGCAGCTGGAGCACAGGCAGAAGGAGGCGTCCAGAAAGAAGGCGTTCTTCAAGCACCCCCCTCCTCCAGGCAGCCTTGAAACTGAGCACAACACACTGCGCCTCGGCAGCTTCCTTCTCCCATAGACCGACCGTCCCCTTCTTCACTCTCGCAGCTTCCTTGCCCGCTTGCAGCAGCTGCTGCCAAAGAAAAAGGCTCCAGAAGTCAAAGCCTCTGCTGGGCTGCACTCTCCCCTTGCCTCACGTCAAAGCAGCAGAAAGTCTCCGCTGCACTCTGTACTTCCAGTCTCCGCTGCATCTACCACTGTCAGCTCTGCATCTCCGAGCATAAAGCTGGGCACAATGCTTTCCAGGGAAAGCTGGAAGAGAAATAGGTAGCAGCACAAGTAGCCGCAGGTTGAACTTTCTGTTTGCAAGTGCTAACGTGAATCCGCACACAAGCGAGAGGCAGCCACGCTTCCTCTTGCAGCCTGTGTCATGCGCATAGCAGCTCCGTGCTCTGCGCCTTCATTGTGCCGGAGTGGAAGCGGTGTCTACTTGTCGCCCAGAGAGCACGGTGCCGGCAGAGAAATGCTCCAGCCTGCTGCCTCTGCCCAAACACGCCTGGGCTCTGCACTTTCTCTCTCAGCGCTAGGGAGCAGCACATTCGCTCTGCCCTGTAGCCTGAATCTGAAGGGAAAGCTTCTCAGCTAAGTCTCGCCCAGAGAACAGTTGTAGGTCAACGAGCTTAGCCGGAGCTTACCGTCGACGCCTGGAAACCTGTATTTGCAGCACATCCTAGTGGTAGCCCTCTTTCCTTTACAGCCTGCACAGCGCCGGCAGATCGCGGTGCTCTCTGCACCTGCCTTCTCACTTCCAAGTACCCCCGCCAAGCTTACAGCCTTGCAGGGAGCCAAGAGGCGGATAGGCGTATTGCCCAGAAGAACGTGCCAGGACGAAAAGACGCTCTTCCTTTCTCCTGCTCCTTGCCCGAATTGGGGTGCTGTGTTGAAAGCCTTGCGCAGCGAAAAGCTACTGCAGCAAGTGTTTCTCTCCAAACGCTTTTCGCTGAGCGAGAGCTCCACGGACAGCTTGGACTCGGTGAAACAGCAAGAAAATGCTTGTTGTACGTTGAGCTGAGGAAAATCCCTGCACAGCACACTGTGGCTGCGTGCAGTGTTCACGCTGAAGAGCAGCAAAGCTCCAAGCCATGGCTGGGCTTCACTTCTGTCCAGAGCACAGAAGGCGAAGAAGCAAGCAGCTGGGCACAGGGCTCATGTGCTCAGGGGAGCCAATTTCAAATGTCCAGCCAAGAGCTGCTTCACAAGCAGCTGCAGCTGAGAAGGCTCTGGCTGCTTCCGAAAGGAAGGCGCAGCCCTCGCACTCGTGGACACAAGCTGGCCAGAAGCAGGTTCCTAAACCTTCCGTGCTGCAGAGTGCATGCAGCTGGAGCACAGGCAGAAAGAGGCGTCCAGAAAGAAGGCGTTCTTCAAGCACCCCCCTCCTCCAGGCAGCCTTGAAACTGAGCACAACACACTGCGCCTCGGCAGCTTCCTTCTCCCATAGACCGACCGTCCCCTTCTTCACTCTCGCAGCTTCCTTGCCCGCTTGCAGCAGCTGCTGCCAAAGAAAAAGGCTCCAGAAGTCAAAGCCTCTGCTGGGCTGCACTCTCCCCTTGCCTCACGTCAAAGCAGCAGAAAGTCTCCGCTGCACTCTGTACTTCCAGTCTCCGCTGCATCTACCACTGTCAGCTCTGCATCTCCGAGCATAAAGCTGGGCACAATGCTTTCCAGGGAAAGCTGGAAGAGAAATAGGTAGCAGCACAAGTAGCCGCAGGTTGAACTTTCTGTTTGCAAGTGCTAACGTGAATCCGCACACAAGCGAGAGGCAGCCACGCTTCCTCTTGCAGCCTGTGTCATGCGCATAGCAGCTCCGTGCTCTGCGCCTTCATTGTGCCGGAGTGGAAGCGGTGTCTACTTGTCTCCCAGAGAGCACGGTGCCGGCAGAGAAATGCTCCAGCCTGCTGCCTCTGCCCAAACACGCCTGGGCTCTGCACTTTCTCTCTCAGCGCTAGGGAGCAGCACATTCGCTCTGCCCTGTAGCCTGAATCTGAAGGGAAAGCTTCTCAGCTAAGTCTCGCCCAGAGAACAGTTGTAGGTCAACGAGCTTAGCCGGAGCTTACCGTCGACGCCTGGAAACCTGTATTTGCAGCACATCCTAGTGGTAGCCCTCTTTCCTTTACAGCCTGCACAGCGCCGGCAGATCGCGGTGCTCTCTGCACCTGCCTTCTCACTTCCAAGTACCCCCGCCAAGCTTACAGCCTTGCAGGGAGCCAAGAGGCGGATAGGCGTATTGCCCAGAAGAACGTGCCAGGACGAAAAGACGCTCTTCCTTTCTCCTGCTCCTTGCCCGAATTGGGGTGCTGTGTTGAAAGCCTTGCGCAGCGAAAAGCTACTGCAGCAAGTGTTTCTCTCCAAACGCTTTTCGCTGAGCGAGAGCTCCACGGACAGCTTGGACTCGGTGAAACAGCAAGAAAATGCTTGTTGTACGTTGAGCTGAGGAAAATCCCTGCACAGCACACTGTGGCTGCGTGCAGTGTTCACGCTGAAGAGCAGCAAAGCTCCAAGCCATGGCTGGGCTTCACTTCTGTCCAGAGCACAGAAGGCGAAGAAGCAAGCAGCTGGGCACAGGGCTCATGTGCTCAGGGGAGCCAATTTCAAATGTCCAGCCAAGAGCTGCTTCACAAGCAGCTGCAGCTGAGAAGGCTCTGGCTGCTTCCGAAAGGAAGGCGCAGCCCTTGCACTCGTGGACACAAGCTGGCCAGAAGCAGGTTCCTAAACCTTCCGTGCTGCAGAGTGCATGCAGCTGGAGCACAGGCAGAAAGAGGCGTCCAGAAAGAAGGCGTTCTTCAAGCACCCCCCTCCTCCAGGCAGCCTTGAAACTGAGCACAACACACTGCGCCTCGGCAGCTTCCTTCTCCCATAGACCGACCGTCCCCTTCTTCACTCTCGCAGCTTCCTTGCCCGCTTGCAGCAGCTGCTGCCAAAGAAAAAGGCTCCAGAAGTCAAAGCCTCTGCTGGGCTGCACTCTCCCCTTGCCTCACGTCAAAGCAGCAGAAAGTCTCCGCTGCACTCTGTACTTCCAGTCTCCGCTGCATCTACCACTGTCAGCTCTGCATCTCCGAGCATAAAGCTGGGCACAATGCTTTCCAGGGAAAGCTGGAAGAGAAATAGGTAGCAGCACAAGTAGCCGCAGGTTGAACTTTCTGTTTGCAAGTGCTAACGTGAATCCGCACACAAGCGAGAGGCAGCCACGCTTCCTCTTGCAGCCTGTGTCATGCGCATAGCAGCTCCGTGCTCTGCGCCTTCATTGTGCCGGAGTGGAAGCGGTGTCTACTTGTCGCCCAGAGAGCACGGTGCCGGCAGAGAAATGCTCCAGCCTGCTGCCTCTGCCCAAACACGCCTGGGCTCTGCACTTTCTCTCTCAGCGCTAGGGAGCAGCACATTCGCTCTGCCCTGTAGCCTGAATCTGAAGGGAAAGCTTCTCAGCTAAGTCTCGCCCAGAGAACAGTTGTAGGTCAACGAGCTTAGCCGGAGCTTACCGTCGACGCCTGGAAACCTGTATTTGCAGCACATCCTAGTGGTAGCCCTCTTTCCTTTACAGCCTGCACAGCGCCGGCAGATCGCGGTGCTCTCTGCACCTGCCTTCTCACTTCCAAGTACCCCCGCCAAGCTTACAGCCTTGCAGGGAGCCAAGAGGCGGATAGGCGTATTGCCCAGAAGAACGTGCCAGGACGAAAAGACGCTCTTCCTTTCTCCTGCTCCTTGCCCGAATTGGGGTGCTGTGTTGAAAGCCTTGCCCAGCGAAAAGCTACTGCAGCAAGTGTTTCTCTCCAAACGCTTTTCGCTGAGCGAGAGCTCCACGGACAGCTTGGACTCGGTGAAACAGCAAGAAAATGCTTGTTGTACGTTGAGCTGAGGAAAATCCCTGCACAGCACACTGTGGCTGCGTGCAGTGTTCACGCTGAAGAGCAGCAAAGCTCCAAGCCATGGCTGGGCTTCACTTCTGTCCAGAGCACAGAAGGCGAAGAAGCAAGCAGCTGGGCACAGGGCTCATGTGCTCAGGGGAGCCAATTTCAAATGTCCAGCCAAGAGCTGCTTCACAAGCAGCTGCAGCTGAGAAGGCTCTGGCTGCTTCCGAAAGGAAGGCGCAGCCCTCGCACTCGTGGACACAAGCTGGCCAGAAGCAGGTTCCTAAACCTTCCGTGCTGCAGAGTGCATGCAGCTGGAGCACAGGCAGAAGGAGGCGTCCAGAAAGAAGGCGTTCTTCAAGCACCCCCCTCCTCCAGGCAGCCTTGAAACTGAGCACAACACACTGCGCCTCGGCAGCTTCCTTCTCCCATAGACCGACCGTCCCCTTCTTCACTCTCGCAGCTTCCTTGCCCGCTTGCAGCAGCTGCTGCCAAAGAAAAAGGCTCCAGAAGTCAAAGCCTCTGCTGGGCTGCACTCTCCCCTTGCCTCACGTCAAAGCAGCAGAAAGTCTCCGCTGCACTCTGTACTTCCAGTCTCCGCTGCATCTACCACTGTCAGCTCTGCATCTCCGAGCATAAAGCTGGGCACAATGCTTTCCAGGGAAAGCTGGAAGAGAAATAGGTAGCAGCACAAGTAGCCGCAGGTTGAACTTTCTGTTTGCAAGTGCTAACGTGAATCCGCACACAAGCGAGAGGCAGCCACGCTTCCTCTTGCAGCCTGTGTCATGCGCATAGCAGCTCCGTGCTCTGCGCCTTCATTGTGCCGGAGTGGAAGCGGTGTCTACTTGTCGCCCAGAGAGCGCGGTGCCGGCAGAGAAATGCTCCAGCCTGCTGCCTCTGCCCAAACACGCCTGGGCTCTGCACTTTCTCTCTCAGCGCTAGGGAGCAGCACATTCGCTCTGCCCTGTAGCCTGAATCTGAAGGGAAAGCTTCTCAGCTAAGTCTCGCCCAGAGAACAGTTGTAGCTCAACGAGCTTAGCCGGAGCTTACCGTCGACGCCTGGAAACCTGTATTTGCAGCACATCCTAGTGGTAGCCCTCTTTCCTTTACAGCCTGCACAGCGCCGGCAGATCGCGGTGCTCTCTGCACCTGCCTTCTCACTTCCAAGTACCCCCGCCAAGCTTACAGCCTTGCAGGGAGCCAAGAGGCGGATAGGCGTATTGCCCAGAAGAACGTGCCAGGACGAAAAGACGCTCTTCCTTTCTCCTGCTCCTTGCCCGAATTGGGGTGCTGTGTTGAAAGCCTTGCGCAGCGAAAAGCTACTGCAGCAAGTGTTTCTCTCCAAACGCTTTTCGCTGAGCGAGAGCTCCACGGACAGCTTGGACTCGGTGAAACAGCAAGAAAATGCTTGTTGTACGTTGAGCTGAGGAAAATCCCTGCACAGCACACTGTGGCTGCGTGCAGTGTTCACGCTGAAGAGCAGCAAAGCTCCAAGCCATGGCTGGGCTTCACTTCTGTCCAGAGCACAGAAGGCGAAGAAGCAAGCAGCTGGGCACAGGGCTCATGTGCTCAGGGGAGCCAATTTCAAATGTCCAGCCAAGAGCTGCTTCACAAGCAGCTGCAGCTGAGAAGGCTCTGGCTGCTTCCGAAAGGAAGGCGCAGCCCTCGCACTCGTGGACACAAGCTGGCCAGAAGCAGGTTCCTAAACCTTCCGTGCTGCAGAGTGCATGCAGCTGGAGCACAGGCAGAAGGAGGCGTCCAGAAAGAAGGCGTTCTTCAAGCACCCCCCTCCTCCAGGCAGCCTTGAAACTGAGCACAACACACTGCGCCTCGGCAGCTTCCTTCTCCCATAGACCGACCGTCCCCTTCTTCACTCTCGCAGCTTCCTTGCCCGCTTGCAGCAGCTGCTGCCAAAGAAAAAGGCTCCAGAAGTCAAAGCCTCTGCTGGGCTGCACTCTCCCCTTGCCTCACGTCAAAGCAGCAGAAAGTCTCCGCTGCACTCTGTACTTCCAGTCTCCGCTGCATCTACCACTGTCAGCTCTGCATCTCCGAGCATAAAGCTGGGCACAATGCTTTCCAGGGAAAGCTGGAAGAGAAATAGGTAGCAGCACAAGTAGCCGCAGGTTGAACTTTCTGTTTGCAAGTGCTAACGTGAATCCGCACACAAGCGAGAGGCAGCCACGCTTCCTCTTGCAGCCTGTGCCATGCGCATAGCAGCTCCGTGCTCTGCGCCTTCATTGTGCCGGAGTGGAAGCGGTGTCTACTTGTCGCCCAGAGAGCACGGTGCCGGCAGAGAAATGCTCCAGCCTGCTGCCTCTGCCCAAACACGCCTGGGCTCTGCACTTTCTCTCTCAGCGCTAGGGAGCAGCACATTCGCTCTGCCCTGTAGCCTGAATCTGAAGGGAAAGCTTCTCAGCTAAGTCTCGCCCAGAGAACAGTTGTAGGTCAACGAGCTTAGCCGGAGCTTACCGTCGACGCCTGGAAACCTGTATTTGCAGCACATCCTAGTGGTAGCCCTCTTTCCTTTACAGCCTGCACAGCGCCGGCAGATCGCGGTGCTCTCTGCACCTGCCTTCTCACTTCCAAGTACCCCCGCCAAGCTTACAGCCTTGCAGGGAGCCAAGAGGCGGATAGGCGTATTGCCCAGAAGAACGTGCCAGGACGAAAAGACGCTCTTCCTTTCTCCTGCTCCTTGCCCGAATTGGGGTGCTGTGTTGAAAGCCTTGCGCAGCGAAAAGCTACTGCAGCAAGTGTTTCTCTCCAAACGCTTTTCGCTGAGCGAGAGCTCCACGGACAGCTTGGACTCGGTGAAACAGCAAGAAAATGCTTGTTGTACGTTGAGCTGAGGAAAATCCCTGCACAGCACACTGTGGCTGCGTGCAGTGTTCACGCTGAAGAGCAGCAAAGCTCCAAGCCATGGCTGGGCTTCACTTCTGTCCAGAGCACAGAAGGCGAAGAAGCAAGCAGCTGGGCACAGGGCTCATGTGCTCAGGGGAGCCAATTTCAAATGTCCAGCCAAGAGCTGCTTCACAAGCAGCTGCAGCTGAGAAGGCTCTGGCTGCTTCCGAAAGGAAGGCGCAGCCCTCGCACTCGTGGACACAAGCTGGCCAGAAGCAGGTTCCTAAACCTTCCGTGCTGCAGAGTGCATGCAGCTGGAGCACAGGCAGAAGGAGGCGTCCAGAAAGAAGGCGTTCTTCAAGCACCCCCCTCCTCCAGGCAGCCTTGAAACTGAGCACAACACACTGCGCCTCGGCAGCTTCCTTCTCCCATAGACCGACCGTCCCCTTCTTCACTCTCGCAGCTTCCTTGCCCGCTTGCAGCAGCTGCTGCCAAAGAAAAAGGCTCCAGAAGTCAAAGCCTCTGCTGGGCTGCACTCTCCCCTTGCCTCACGTCAAAGCAGCAGAAAGTCTCCGCTGCACTCTGTACTTCCAGTCTCCGCTGCATCTACCACTGTCAGCTCTGCATCTCCGAGCATAAAGCTGGGCACAATGCTTTCCAGGGAAAGCTGGAAGAGAAATAGGTAGCAGCACAAGTAGCCGCAGGTTGAACTTTCTGTTTGCAAGTGCTAACGTGAATCCGCACACAAGCGAGAGGCAGCCACGCTTCCTCTTGCAGCCTGTGTCATGCGCATAGCAGCTCCGTGCTCTGCGCCTTCATTGTGCCGGAGTGGAAGCGGTGTCTACTTGTCGCCCAGAGAGCACGGTGCCGGCAGAGAAATGCTCCAGCCTGCTGCCTCTGCCCAAACACGCCTGGGCTCTGCACTTTCTCTCTCAGCGCTAGGGAGCAGCACATTCGCTCTGCCCTGTAGCCTGAATCTGAACGGAAAGCTTCTCAGCTAAGTCTCGCCCAGAGAACAGTTGTAGGTCAACGAGCTTAGCCGGAGCTTACCGTCGACGCCTGGAAACCTGTATTTGCAGCACATCCTAGTGGTAGCCCTCTTTCCTTTACAGCCTGCACAGCGCCGGCAGATCGCGGTGCTCTCTGCACCTGCCTTCTCACTTCCAAGTACCCCCGCCAAGCTTACAGCCTTGCAGGGAGCCAAGAGGCGGATAGGCGTATTGCCCAGAAGAACGTGCCAGGACGAAAAGACGCTCTTCCTTTCTCCTGCTCCTTGCCCGAATTGGGGTGCTGTGTTGAAAGCCTTGCGCAGCGAAAAGCTACTGCAGCAAGTGTTTCTCTCCAAACGCTTTTCGCTGAGCGAGAGCTCCACGGACAGCTTGGACTCGGTGAAACAGCAAGAAAATGCTTGTTGTACGTTGAGCTGAGGAAAATCCCTGCACAGCACACTGTGGCTGCGTGCAGTGTTCACGCTGAAGAGCAGCAAAGCTCCAAGCCATGGCTGGGCTTCACTTCTGTCCAGAGCACAGAAGGCGAAGAAGCAAGCAGCTGGGCACAGGGCTCATGTGCTCAGGGGAGCCAATTTCAAATGTCCAGCCAAGAGCTGCTTCACAAGCAGCTGCAGCTGAGAAGGCTCTGGCTGCTTCCGAAAGGAAGGCGCAGCCCTCGCACTCGTGGACACAAGCTGGCCAGAAGCAGGTTCCTAAACCTTCCGTGCTGCAGAGTGCATGCAGCTGGAGCACAGGCAGAAGGAGGCGTCCAGAAAGAAGGCGTTCTTCAAGCACCCCCCTCCTCCAGGCAGCCTTGAAACTGAGCACAACACACTGCGCCTCGGCAGCTTCCTTCTCCCATAGACCGACCGTCCCCTTCTTCACTCTCGCAGCTTCCTTGCCCGCTTGCAGCAGCTGCTGCCAAAGAAAAAGGCTCCAGAAGTCAAAGCCTCTGCTGGGCTGCACTCTCCCCTTGCCTCACGTCAAAGCAGCAGAAAGTCTCCGCTGCACTCTGTACTTCCAGTCTCCGCTGCATCTACCACTGTCAGCTCTGCATCTCCGAGCATAAAGCTGGGCACAATGCTTTCCAGGGAAAGCTGGAAGAGAAATAGGTAGCAGCACAAGTAGCCGCAGGTGGAACTTTCTGTTTGCAAGTGCTAACGTGAATCCGCACACAAGCGAGAGGCAGCCACGCTTCCTCTTGCAGCCTGTGTCATGCGCATAGCAGCTCCGTGCTCTGCGCCTTCATTGTGCCGGAGTGGAAGCGGTGTCTACTTGTCGCCCAGAGAGCACGGTGCCGGCAGAGAAATGCTCCAGCCTGCTGCCTCTGCCCAAACACGCCTGGGCTCTGCACTTTCTCTCTCAGCGCTAGGGAGCAGCACATTCGCTCTGCCCTGTAGCCTGAATCTGAAGGGAAAGCTTCTCAGCTAAGTCTCGCCCAGAGAACAGTTGTAGGTCAACGAGCTTAGCCGGAGCTTACCGTCGACGCCTGGAAACCTGTATTTGCAGCACATCCTAGTGGTAGCCCTCTTTCCTTTACAGCCTGCACAGCGCCGGCAGATCGCGGTGCTCTCTGCACCTGCCTTCTCACTTCCAAGTACCCCCGCCAAGCTTACAGCCTTGCAGGGAGCCAAGAGGCGGATAGGCGTATTGCCCAGAAGAACGTGCCAGGACGAAAAGACGCTCTTCCTTTCTCCTGCTCCTTGCCCGAATTGGGGTGCTGTGTTGAAAGCCTTGCGCAGCGAAAAGCTACTGCAGCAAGTGTTTCTCTCCAAACGCTTTTCGCTGAGCGAGAGCTCCACGGACAGCTTGGACTCGGTGAAACAGCAAGAAAATGCTTGTTGTACGTTGAGCTGAGGAAAATCCCTGCACAGCACACTGTGGCTGCGTGCAGTGTTCACGCTGAAGAGCAGCAAAGCTCCAAGCCATGGCTGGGCTTCACTTCTGTCCAGAGCACAGAAGGCGAAGAAGCAAGCAGCTGGGCACAGGGCTCATGTGCTCAGGGGAGCCAATTTCAAATGTCCAGCCAAGAGCTGCTTCACAAGCAGCTGCAGCTGAGAAGGCTCTGGCTGCTTCCGAAAGGAAGGCGCAGCCCTCGCACTCGTGGACACAAGCTGGCCAGAAGCAGGTTCCTAAACCTTCCGTGCTGCAGAGTGCATGCAGCTGGAGCACAGGCAGAAGGAGGCGTCCAGAAAGAAGGCGTTCTTCAAGCACCCCCCTCCTCCAGGCAGCCTTGAAACTGAGCACAACACACTGCGCCTCGGCAGCTTCCTTCTCCCATAGACGGACCGTCCCCTTCTTCACTCTCGCAGCTTCCTTGCCCGCTTGCAGCAGCTGCTGCCAAAGAAAAAGGCTCCAGAAGTCAAAGCCTCTGCTGGGCTGCACTCTCCCCTTGCCTCACGTCAAAGCAGCAGAAAGTCTCCGCTGCACTCTGTACTTCCAGTCTCCGCTGCATCTACCACTGTCAGCTCTGCATCTCCGAGCATAAAGCTGGGCACAATGCTTTCCAGGGAAAGCTGGAAGAGAAATAGGTAGCAGCACAAGTAGCCGCAGGTTGAACTTTCTGTTTGCAAGTGCTAACGTGAATCCGCACACAAGCGAGAGGCAGCCACGCTTCCTCTTGCAGCCTGTGTCATGCGCATAGCAGCTCCGTGCTCTGCGCCTTCATTGTGCCGGAGTGGAAGCGGTGTCTACTTGTCGCCCAGAGAGCACGGTGCCGGCAGAGAAATGCTCCAGCCTGCTGCCTCTGCCCAAACACGCCTGGGCTCTGCACTTTCTCTCTCAGCGCTAGGGAGCAGCACATTCGCTCTGCCCTGTAGCCTGAATCTGAAGGGAAAGCTTCTCAGCTAAGTCTCGCCCAGAGAACAGTTGTAGGTCAACGAGCTTAGCCGGAGCTTACCGTCGACGCCTGGAAACCTGTATTTGCAGCACATCCTAGTGGTAGCCCTCTTTCCTTTACAGCCTGCACAGCGCCGGCAGATCGCGGTGCTCTCTGCACCTGCCTTCTCACTTCCAAGTACCCCCGCCAAGCTTACAGCCTTGCAGGGAGCCAAGAGGCGGATAGGCGTATTGCCCAGAAGAACGTGCCAGGACGAAAAGACGCTCTTCCTTTCTCCTGCTCCTTGCCCGAATTGGGGTGCTGTGTTGAAAGCCTTGCGCAGCGAAAAGCTACTGCAGCAAGTGTTTCTCTCCAAACGCTTTTCGCTGAGCGAGAGCTCCACGGACAGCTTGGACTCGGTGAAACAGCAAGAAAATGCTTGTTGTACGTTGAGCTGAGGAAAATCCCTGCACAGCACACTGTGGCTGCGTGCAGTGTTCACGCTGAAGAGCAGCAAAGCTCCAAGCCATGGCTGGGCTTCACTTCTGTCCAGAGCACAGAAGGCGAAGAAGCAAGCAGCTGGGCACAGGGCTCATGTGCTCAGGGGAGCCAATTTCAAATGTCCAGCCAAGAGCTGCTTCACAAGCAGCTGCAGCTGAGAAGGCTCTGGCTGCTTCCGAAAGGAAGGCGCAGCCCTCGCACTCGTGGACACAAGCTGGCCAGAAGCAGGTTCCTAAACCTTCCGTGCTGCAGAGTGCATGCAGCTGGAGCACAGGCAGAAGGAGGCGTCCAGAAAGAAGGCGTTCTTCAAGCACCCCCCTCCTCCAGGCAGCCTTGAAACTGAGCACAACACACTGCGCCTCGGCAGCTTCCTTCTCCCATAGACCGACCGTCCCCTTCTTCACTCTCGCAGCTTCCTTGCCCGCTTGCAGCAGCTGCTGCCAAAGAAAAAGGCTCCAGAAGTCAAAGCCTCTGCTGGGCTGCACTCTCCCCTTGCCTCACGTCAAAGCAGCAGAAAGTCTCCGCTGCACTCTGTACTTCCAGTCTCCGCTGCATCTACCACTGTCAGCTCTGCATCTCCGAGCATAAAGCTGGGCACAATGCTTTCCAGGGAAAGCTGGAAGAGAAATAGGTAGCAGCACAAGTAGCCGCAGGTTGAACTTTCTGTTTGCAAGTGCTAACGTGAATCCGCACACAAGCGAGAGGCAGCCACGCTTCCTCTTGCAGCCTGTGTCATGCGCATAGCAGCTCCGTGCTCTGCGCCTTCATTGTGCCGGAGTGGAAGCGGTGTCTACTTGTCGCCCAGAGAGCACGGTGCCGGCAGAGAAATGCTCCAGCCTGCTGCCTCTGCCCAAACACGCCTGGGCTCTGCACTTTCTCTCTCAGCGCTAGGGAGCAGCACATTCGCTCTGCCCTGTAGCCTGAATCTGAAGGGAAAGCTTCTCAGCTAAGTCTCGCCCAGAGAACAGTTGTAGGTCAACGAGCTTAGCCGGAGCTTACCGTCGACGCCTGGAAACCTGTATTTGCAGCACATCCTAGTGGTAGCCCTCTTTCCTTTACAGCCTGCACAGCGCCGGCAGATCGCGGTGCTCTCTGCACCTGCCTTCTCACTTCCAAGTACCCCCGCCAAGCTTACAGCCTTGCAGGGAGCCAAGAGGCGGATAGGCGTATTGCCCAGAAGAACGTGCCAGGACGAAAAGACGCTCTTCCTTTCTCCTGCTCCTTGCCCGAATTGGGGTGCTGTGTTGAAAGCCTTGCGCAGCGAAAAGCTACTGCAGCAAGTGTTTCTCTCCAAACGCTTTTCGCTGAGCGAGAGCTCCACGGACAGCTTGGACTCGGTGAAACAGCAAGAAAATGCTTGTTGTACGTTGAGCTGAGGAAAATCCCTGCACAGCACACTGTGGCTGCGTGCAGTGTTCACGCTGAAGAGCAGCAAAGCTCCAAGCCATGGCTGGGCTTCACTTCTGTCCAGAGCACAGAAGGCGAAGAAGCAAGCAGCTGGGCACAGGGCTCATGTGCTCAGGGGAGCCAATTTCAAATGTCCAGCCAAGAGCTGCTTCACAAGCAGCTGCAGCTGAGAAGGCTCTGGCTGCTTCCGAAAGGAAGGCGCAGCCCTCGCACTCGTGGACACAAGCTGGCCAGAAGCAGGTTCCTAAACCTTCCGTGCTGCAGAGTGCATGCAGCTGGAGCACAGGCAGAAAGAGGCGTCCAGAAAGAAGGCGTTCTTCAAGCACCCCCCTCCTCCAGGCAGCCTTGAAACTGAGCACAACACACTGCGCCTCGGCAGCTTCCTTCTCCCATAGACCGACCGTCCCCTTCTTCACTCTCGCAGCTTCCTTGCCCGCTTGCAGCAGCTGCTGCCAAAGAAAAAGGCTCCAGAAGTCAAAGCCTCTGCTGGGCTGCACTCTCCCCTTGCCTCACGTCAAAGCAGCAGAAAGTCTCCGCTG